>NW_017306966.1:691468-802694 GCF_000935625.1 Nanorana parkeri
AATACTGAAATAATTTTTTTTTAGCTAATTATTAGGTATAAAATATATAAAGTCAGTACATCCCTCATATATGGACATTCCTCTCCTGTTTTATCTATTTCAAAGTGCTAAAAGTACAGTAAAGTAGCTGTTGGTTCTCCAGAAATGCTGTGAGCCTCTGACTTCCGGACAACATTGCTTCTGCCACATTGTGCATTATAGTACTTAAAGAAATTGTACATTTTAATCTTGCCCCTTAATCATTATTGAAAGAGCTATGCAATGGTTCATGTCCTTCCCGATATTACTCAGTGCCAAATGCCCTTTGTTTGAAAATCCCTGAGCTTTGATAATAGTCAGAATTGATTTTAGGAATTTGGCTTCCATTGACTTCAATGGGGTTCAGATCAAAGGAGAACTATGGGGTCAGGGCTTTTCCCCATAGTTCTCCTTAGGGTAACGGGAGGACACAAACTAGCATCCTTCCGTTACCCTAAGCTCAGTATACCACGAGCTTTAGCTTGCGGTATACTGAGACGCCGGAGCAAATCCCGACATCGATGTCGAGATCCGCCCAGCTGCGTGAGTAACAGCTGGCTCTGCCTATCTAGAGGCAGAGCCAGCTGTACCCGCCCCCTCCCCCGTCCGGTCCGCCAGTCAGCGCTGGCGGATCGGAGCGGAGAGGGGGGAATCCAGCCCCTCCCCTGTCACGGCAGAGAGCCGTGACAGGATAGAGAGGTGATCGAACATCGGTATATGTTTGCTCACCTCCCGATCTACTGAGCCGACCTGTGACAGCCTCATTGTCACAGGTCGGCTTGAACTATGAGGTGAGTGAAAAGCACTCACCTCATAGTTCTCCTTTAATGCTCGAACAGTGCTGGAGATTGATGAACCAAACCCAGATATATCCAAATCCTTTTGCAATGAGTTTGAAGTTTAGGGTATAACCTGTATTGGCTAACTTAAGTATTTAAAGATCTAAACTTTCTGCATTTATCAAAGACTAACCTGGTAAAAGATTCTACTATCACTCTGATTTACTGAAGCCTAATCAGTTCAAAATTAAAATACAATTATTACAGAGCTTTTAGCACTGAATATAATAATTTGTTATAAATTATTAACCGCAAATGTAAAATAGTTTTTTTTACCAAAATGTTTTTATTTATTAAGTCTTAGAAATTAGTTAAAAAGTAAACATCAATGAATTATTAAACAGCCCCGATGCTGGCGACGTACACTGTACGTCGTCAGTCACGAAGGGGTTAAAGTTACAATTCTGTGATGTGGCTTATAAATAAACCTATGGGAAAAGCAAACAACATATTTAATTTGTAATGTAACACTTATTTTTCTCTAATTGGAGTATAAAACAATAAAAACATCATGTAAATGGCTGGGGGGTCACTTGGCCGTGGTCAGCATTTAAACGGCAGTAGTTGTTTTCAGGCAGAAGCACTTATTGGTTCAATGGAAGGGTTTTTGTCTATTAATTCACAAAATTATTTTTTTTACAATCTATTACTTGCCATTGTAACATTACTTTCAATACACTCCTGCTTTAACAATGTATACAAATTGAACTGTATTTTACTGAGTGTTATAATCATAATTTATATAAGTGTATCTAAACCCAAAAACAACAATGTTATAAATTGCAGCCTAGTAAACCTCAGATGAGGTGGCTGCGTTAGTTTTATTTTTTGATAGTCTTGCTCTCTCCTTCGCCATACCTGTGGAAGGAGTCATGGTTGTCACTGGACTTCTCTCCTGGTTTGGATGAACCCCTCCTCTACTTTTCATCTCCATTACATAGGAAGGGGTTCTTTTACAGGTAGATGGGAAAAGATTTCTTGATATATCAGTTCAGTGCACGGAAGTTACAAGGGCACTGGATTTCTAGCAATATAAATATGTATTTTTCTGTACTTGCAGAAAATGTTCTTAGCCTAAAAAAAGAGCACTCATGCAACCACCATATGTAAGAACTGATAAGTTTCAATATGTTAAGCAGACTCTGTTGCTGCAAATCACTTTTACTCTTAAAGTCGAAAGAAAAGCTAAACTATAAACCAAGTTTTAAATGTGCCTCCTTATTGCCCTGCATACATTTTGTAATAAATTGCAATGCAAATACGATTTTCTATGCAGTCATATGACTGCAAAGCCCTAGTTCCCCTGTGTAGTGTTCTCTTCTTTTTTTGTTGTTTCAGTCCTGCAAAGGGCGGTGCTCACTTTATGACAGCACTACAGCTCTGTGCTATTCACCTAGGCTGATGTGAGGACATACCCCCAGTGTGAATTTCTATGATGCCCTGGGGTCATGGGGAGTGAGTTAAATGATAGAAGAGAAACAGCACTGGTAGAAGGAGAAGAAAATGGAGGGTAGCACTGGAGCATGAAGAAGGTGGGTGTTGCTTTGCAATCTTCTTTATTTAATATAGGAAAGTTGCAATTAAAAAAATACAATAAAAAAATAGGTAAGACATGGCCTTTAAATGTGATTTTTTTTTTCCTTTAACGTGAAACTGAAGACAAAAATGCCCTTCACCTTACCCTTAACCTTTAGGGTCGCTTGAAATCTATCAGGTCCAATGTGGTGCTTTAAGTATGTTATTTGTGTAGCACAAAGGCATTGGCAAGTGAATGGGCTACCAAAGCACCACAACAGACCTAAAATTAGACCTGCACAATTTTCTCCTATGCAACACACCACAACACATTGCAGTGCATCACCATGTATTGTGGGGGCACTGCAATGCAGGTGCTTTGGTTTAGTGCAGTAGGGATGCTATTTGAAAGGAAAGATGATATGTACATAATTCCCCTACGGTAAGTGTAATCAGTGTTAGGTCCTGTTTCAATGAGCTTGTCTTTGCTTCAAACAGATTTGCATTGCAATGCAATCTATGGAAGTGCAAAATCTTCTTTCAGAAATATTTCTGTGCTTCTCAGACTAAAGCTGAAAGCTAAAATGTAATTTTTTTTTCTCTAAAAGCTAATAGTGGTCACCAGGTTAGACAGGTGGCATACAATGTCACTATCACTAAGTGTCACTATGTGACAGCGATATACTGTCATCAACATCGCTGTCATGAGGGGGTTAACAATGATCAGAAGACTGTGCCTCAGCACAATGTCGGTACACATCGGGATTTCCTAATCCCGATGTGTACGGCTGCCTAACAGTGATAGGAAGTGCGGTTCACGTGTGGAAGTGCAGCTCAGTGAGGCATCCATTAATGAATGGTAACCGCTGATCTTAGTGGTTACCGGCATTCCAGAGCCCTGAATAGCTGCACACATACAGTGTACATGCACAGTCATTTGGGCACTTAATGACAGGAACGTACAGTGTACGTCTCCCATCACTGAGGGGTTGAATGCAATTTTTAAAGGGGGTCAATTGCACCTGTCAATGAACGCTGAATGATCCCAGAAGTGTCTTAAAATTATATCAGACTGATGCCATTGACACAAATCCAAAGCCCGTCCACACTGGCCCCTAATATAATAAACACAAGAGAAGGCAAGAGAACCCTGACTGGCTTAGAGTTCCTCACTTCCCATCTCCAGTTTAAATGCTGCTGTGCAGGGGATTACAGGGCGTTATATGAGGACAGATTCAAGTACTTATGCAGTTCTATGTAAAATACAACTAATGATGTTTTATTCAATACATGCTTTTATTTAATGGTGTTTTTTTAATATTTAACAGGAGTTGAGCCTTATTGGAAATGATACATGTGAGGCAGGGTCACTGTTTTGTAGGGCAAAATAAGATGTTGCACAGTAAGCTTTCAGTTTTTAAATGCATGCTGCCATTGCCGAATATTCAGAGGTGGGAATGAGCAGTTTTATTTATTTAAATTGTATCAGACAGCTGAATAGAGGGTGTATGGAACTCTCAATACTACATAAACATGCTGCTCAATGATACCATAATAATGCTGCACAGTACTACTATGAGCATCCTGCTTTGAATTATTCTATACAGTTGTACCCAAGTTAATATATAACATTAACCTGGACACTGGCAGTCACTGTTGATACATGTTACATTAGTCAATCAGTAAACTATTATACAGTATGTCCAAGTTCTATTATAATGGTGGAAAATCCGTTAAAATCACAGACATACATATTGTTCTTTCTCTTAACAAGATTCTTTGAAGACGGCTAAGTAACACATTTTGTACTGCATTTTAAAAAGATTTGAAACATAATTTTTATGTAAGGAGACAAGCAGAATATTTCAATAATAATAGGAATCTTGAATGCCAATACTGAAGGTACTGTATTCTGCAGTAGAGTACTTCATAAGTCATATTTAGAACAAAGACAATTAACTTTTCAATGCACACTTTGATTTTCCCTATCAATATCTTCTAACCCAGCTTTTCTCAACCAGGGTTCCTCAAGAGGTTGCTAGGGGTCCCTTGAGAAGTGGCATATTGATTTCTCACTTTACAATGCCTACGTAGCTCCAGCACCAACAGCATTGGCAGAACCATTCCTGCAACCCATGGAACCTCTTCTTTCACCACTCAGGTATGTAGCCAATGACACGATTACCTTTTTACCTACCTGTCTGAAAGAGCAGCATTCTTTTCACTGATTACCAGTGTTAGGGGCATTCTTCTCATGTAAAGGGGTAATATTTCTACTGACCACCAATATAAGGGAGCACTTCTCTGACTGACAATATAAGGGGGCTCTTCTCTCACCACCAATGTAAGGGAGCACATCTCTGACTACCAATATAAGGGAGCACGTCTCTGACTACATATATAAGGGAGCACTTCTCTGACCACCAATATAACGGAACACTTTTCTGACCACCAATATAAGGGAGCAATTCTCTTACTACACATATAAGGGAGCACTTCTCTGACTACAAAGATAAGGGTGCTTTTCTCTGACCACCAGTATAAGGGTGCTTTTCTCTGACCACCAATATAAGGGTGCCCTTCTCTGACTACCAATATAAGGGAGCACATCTCTGACTACAAATATAAGGGTGTTCTTCTCTGACCACCAATATAATGGAGCCTTTCTGCTTTCAATAGCATTGTAAGGGGGCATTGCACCACCTACCACCAACATAAGCACTGATATGTATTTAGTATGATCAGTGAAAAATGTGAAGATTGGCCTATGGTGTATAGCCATGGACGTCTATTCTTCTTGGAGGGAAGAAACTGGGGGACACTATATTGCCTATAGTGGGAGCTTTCTTTGCTCAAACCTTGTGCCCATGACTAGTATTTCCAGCAAAATTGTCTTGACTCACCTGAGCTGACTAATGAATCTTTAATATTACACTGTTTACAGCACATTATATGATACACATTTTCTGTAGTTTGATCAAGTCACTGTGGGACTACTAAAGTGACAAAAGTACCTTCTTCAAGTGAAATATATTCAAGTGAAATAGAGAAATATACTAATAAAAATATCTAAATGTATTTTCTAACACTTGCTGACTTCGCTGTCATATCCTGCATCTATGATCAAAGTGGAAAGCAGTGGAATTCTGGGTAAATATATGTTAATGAGTCTAAATATGTTGGTGGATTCCAGGCACAGTTACTCAGCCCAGAGTTAATTGTCATTATACATGACAAGGAAGATTCTAAGATTGGGAAATAGCAATATCAGCAATTTCCTACCATATGTTAATGCCAAGGCTTTCATCTGTTACTTTGTTTGGAAGTTTGGTGTCAGCAACATGTTTTTGGGCCCTTTAATCTAGTTGAATTGTATACATAAAGGAAAAAAAAGCCAAAGCCTTCATCAAGCAAAAATATTTTTCATTGATTTTGATCACACATTGGGAGGAATCCCATATAATGGACAGAGAAAAGCAAATTTGCTTAATTTTGCTCAAATCTTTAAAAAAAAATTCTGGGACAATTTCAAGCTGGTAAATCATATTGCCCATCCCTTTCATTGCTATTTTGTGACTTCTTGCTGCTACAGAATGACAATTGTATGTTAGAGCAATTTTTATTAACTTTTTTTTACCACAGAAGAACCCTTATAATACATTTCAGGTCTCGGGGACACGTGATAAAGATTATTATTTCTATAGCTCATGGTACATTGATATGATTAGTAAGTTGCAGATATAATAAATAGATCAGGCTATTCTATAGATATATTGGTGACCTGAATTTGATAGTTGAGATGGATTTGTTGGTTGAAGAGTTTCTGATGTACAGTATGTTAACAACAATGAGTTAAATCTCAGATTTACTTCTAAAGAACTAACACAAACTATTTAGATTTAACTTTGTTAGATCTATACTAAAATCTACTATACCACCTCAATGAACTCTCGTATTAGAGCAGCCAGTTGTCATCCACTCCGTGTGAAGAAGGCTGTACCCAAAGGCCAGTTTTTTATGAGTTAAGAGCAAATGTTCAACACAAGATTTTGAACTGGAAGCTCAAAGTATGAAGAGGATGTTGCTTGAGAGGGACTATGGTAGATTTGATGTACAAAGAGTGTGTAAACATGCTAAATAGGCTGTGAGAGACTTCAGGCTAATTATATCTTCCAACCAGTTACTTTTATAACCCAATACAGCTCATAATCTGATGACATCTAACAGATAATACAGAGATACTTACCCATCCTAGAGGGGAACACAATTTTGCTGGAAATA
The DNA here is from genome assembly GCF_000935625.1 of Nanorana parkeri. NCBI lineage: Eukaryota > Metazoa > Chordata > Amphibia > Anura > Dicroglossidae > Nanorana > Nanorana parkeri. The sequence continues at coordinate 698,122 of NW_017306966.1, forward strand.
CTAGTCATGGGCACAAGGTTTGAGCAAAGAAAGCTCCCACTATTGGCAATATAGTGTCCCCCAGTCTCTTCCCTCCAAGAAGAATAGATGTCCATGGCTATACACCACATGCCAGTCTTCACATTTTTCACTGATCATACTAAATACATATCAGTGCTTATGTTGGTGGTAGGTGGTGCAATGCCCCCTTACAATGCTATTGAAAGCAGAAAGGCTCCATTATATTGGTGGTCAGTAGAAATATTACCCCTTTACATGAGAAGAATGCCCCTAACACTGGTAATCAGTGAAAAGAATGCTGCTCTTTCAGACAGGTAGGTAAAAAGGTAATCGTGTCATTGGCTACATACCTGAGTGGTGAAAGAAGAGGTTCCATGGGTTGCAGGAATGGTTCTGCCAATGCTGTTGGTGCCGGAGCTACGTAGGCATTGTAAAGTGAGAAAACTGTCTTCAGTGCCTCCTTGTTCCGCGGCTCCCTCCTCACAAGGAGTGTCGGATGAAACTCCCGGCGCAGAGACTGGGGGCCCGCTGGCTGCTGGATACCAATCCGGTGCTATCCGGCGGCAGGCAAGTCCCACCATCTATGCACAGGGACTTGCTGGGCCCACCCAGTCTGAGGCACCGGCTGCAGTTCCGCCACTGTATAACCCCTCCCCCCACACACACACACATTGCACCCCTCTCTACATATACCTTACCCCCCTCTCATATATATAAACTCCCCATCTCGCTATATACACATTGTCCCCCCCATCTTGCATCTCTCTCCATTACCACCTCTATACATTGCCCCCTCTCTATATACATTGCCCCTCCACTCTCTATATACATTACCCCCTCTATGTCTAAATTGCCCCCCCTCTCTATATACATTTCCCCCCCTCTTTATACATTGCCCCCCTCTCTATACACATTGCTCCCCTCTCTATGCACATTTTATGCTGGGACTGTGCTGGGCCCCCCCAGGCCGGGGCCCTGGTGCGCTGCACCGCCTCCACCGGCGGTAGTTGCGCCACTGCATTTGACCTGCATTTGGAATGCCAGTGTCCCATTTCTACTTGTGCATATGACGGTTGTCATCCGTCGACCACCGCTGCACCCACCAATTATTGTTTCAATTAAGCGGTCAGGAGTGCAATGGGTTTATGGACTTTTACTTGATAGTGGGAGCAGAATGACCCTCATTGTTGGTGGTGTCAGAGGGAGCAACATGATACTCACTATTGGTGTCAGTGATAGCAAACTTTAATCCCAGTCCAGCAATGGTGTTTAGTGGTGTTACTCTTCTGATCAAAAATTCCTGCACTGCTGCTTCTCTGCTGACATCGGAGCCAAAACTATACTTTAACTGTCAGGCAGGAGACCACTCTACTTGACAGAACTGGCATCATTATAGTGCAGGGTGCTGGAGCGCAGAACGTTCTAACTCTGGATACGCGCTTTCATATTGCACATTGTCTTGGATTGTGTGGGACACAGACAATAAGGGACAGTGTCCAAACTCCTGGGGCTTTCCTGCAGGATCTGGAACACTTGGAAACTTTGTGTATGTAACACAGAACTTTATTAAAAGAGAGCACCTTGAATATTATCTGGAAAGAACAGTTGTCAAAAACTGTAAAGCACTAATTACACTTTCCTCCATTGCTGTCCTTTCTCAAAGATATATCTTTCTGAAAATTGCGTACAGCAGTACCATTAGCTCACTACAAAACATTTGCCATTTTGTTAAAGGAATTAGTCACTCCATAGACCATTGCTGTGATTACTTCCATCCATAATATGCTAGGGACCAGAAGTAAAAAGCCAAGGACTGGAGACATTGAGCTGATGCTACTGCTGCACTCTATGCAGAGTTTTTGGAGAGCTGTATGATGGAAAGGACATTACGGGGGTAAGTGTAATTAGCACACTGACCTTACCTCCTGCTGTCCTTCCCAGATATATTTCACAGAGCTCTCCTTTAATGTCATGTGAGCCCCCAGTCCAGTGGCTTTTCCTAGGCTAATGAGATGTTGTTACCAATCTGCTGCAGGCAGGAGGTAGCATGTCCACAACAAGGTGAGCGTTTGCAGCAGGGGGCTCATCTGTATCACACATTTGTGAACTGCCCACATTCCAGGATATACACGATTCAGTTCAAAAGATGCTGACCCTGAATAATGTCTGAACAAAGATGGCTTTGTCCTTCTGAAAAGAAAAGCTGTTGAAGTCACTGTTAAGGAGTACTGAGAGTAGGAGTGATCCCCTTGAGAGGCTAATAAATTACGCCTGCACATTAGTTAGCATACTGGTATATGATATAAAAAAAAATATTTCTGATACTAGGTCCGATTTAAGCTGATATTCTTCCCAGGGACTTAAAAAACATGTATGAATATTAGAGGTTCTAGGCTGCAGATATCCACCTATTAATAATAAAACTGTTATGTGTAGATCGGGTAAAATAACAAATTAGGAAATATTGTCAATTATTTGATACCCCTTAAAAAAAAACTAATCACAACTGAACATAAGCAACATTTCAAATATTCAGTCTTAGATTATATTAATTATGGGGGTTTACTTAAAATGTGTCAATTTCTCCCCTTAACTATTTAGCGTCTCACAGATACTTACTGTATAGTTTTAATAGATGGACTTGTTAATTGACACTATTATGCAATCACAAGAGCTTGGAAACATGGATTGATATAAGCCAGTCAAATGGTAGAAACAAGCAGACTGCAGGTGATAGTGATATTTCAGTCTGCACAGATATAATAATTTAAGACAGAATATTAAGCATCTTGAATAAGCCTAGTCGTGACCAGTTCTCTTTAAATTTGTCATGAAAAGGCTGTGATATGCGGAAGAAGGGAATTTTGACATTTAAGACTGTGACACTATTAAAATCTATGGCGTCAGCCAAGTAGACTATGTAAGAGAATGATCATGACTTTTAACAGGGTGATATTATTAAAGTCTATGGGGGCAACTGATGTGTATAACAAGGTAATTCTGACATTTAAGATAGTGACATTACTGCTACGTTCCTAAAATCTACAGAGCTTTAAAAGGATGATGCTGTTGAAATGTATCAGAGACATTCAGGTTAAGTATAATATTTTTGCTGTTTCATTTACTGGCCAGTATTATCAAAAGTTAATGAGGACTCTGATGCCTTTAAAATGACAATGCTGATTTTTTTTTTTTTTTTTACAATAAATGCAACTTTAAAAGTTTTAGGTGAAATTTCCAATAATTGTGAAAGTCCATGGGCTTTATCTATGGCAATCACCTCAGATTTTAGAAGTTTTGTATAGGCAAATTAATGAAAGATGATTTATGACTGAAAGGTTACTGGCAAATCAGTATAGAAAATGTAATACTGGGATGAAAATATGAAAGGCCACTCAATTTTTCTCAGTCTGAGTTTTTTGTGGACAGATTTCACATGCCCTTCACATGTGGTATAGATGCTTCTGCTTTTTAAAGCCTGCACTTTGTAGCTTCTCTTTGTACCTATGAGGCTGTGTCCCTGTTATAGATTTTCCTTCACTTATTGCCTGGTAAAACCTTACAGTAAACAAGGGGAAATGTCTCTAATGGAGCCCCAGAGAGCGGTAAGAATTCAACCGGGGTCCTGAACTTTCCCCAATCCATGCAAAGCAGAACATTTTTTTGGCTGGCCTTATACTTTAAAGCCTGATTGAGATGGTTGTGTGTTTAGATGAAGCACTGAGATCTTGAGGAATGTTGAATTAAGTTTCACTTGCTTAGAAGAACATTACATGTGAATGCAGCATTATGCAGGAAACATACAGATAGGAAAACTTCCTGTGTTTCATAGATAAGCATGCATATAGAAAACTAACATTGCACTACAGCACCATCTAGAGCTCAAAAAACATATCAGTACACATCAGAATGTCAGTAATACAATCCGTACATATCAGCATATGCTGTTGCATTTCCAACAGATTAAATCATCACCACATCCTGGGTAGAAAAGCCTGTTCTTTGGTAGCAACTGCAGAGTGGGACGCCTATCCCTTTTGTGAAAGCAGTGGTCTCATTACAGAGATCCGTTACACCCCCTACTGAGTCAGACCTTTAGCTCTGCAATCAGCAAACTTTATGCTCCCTGCTGATTGGAGAACTCTGACTCAACAGTGGGCATGTCGGTCTTCTGCAAAGAAATGACTGTTTCCCAACAGAGAGCAAAAGTCACACACTGAAGCTTGCTGGCTTTTCCACTCAGCTGTAAAACTTTGCTCACCTTTTCTTTTGATCCACCTGGAATCATTTAAACTGAAAATTTAAAGCGCAATTCCAGGTCCTTCACCCCAAGTTGTGGCCATTATTTTTTTCAGGCGATGCTTGTCAAGTGCAAGTAATTTGGGGGCTGTGCAGCCTACCAGATCACTTGTATCTGCTTTTGATTGTCTCCATAAAGAGAACTTATCACCTCCATTTGGGTTTGTTAGCCCCTTTGCGATGGCAATGAAGTTAAGTGAAAAAAATAAAAGAATAAAAAAGGTGTTAAAAAAGGAAAAATAATAAAATAAATGTTAAAAAATCCAGCAACCAAACCAACAAAACCAACCCTGCTGTCCCTGCCATCGTCATGTGAATAAACATGCAAGCATAGGACGTGCATGTGTACATAAACGGCGATTGTGCCACACATGTTAGGTATCTCCATGAATGTCAAAAAAGGAGCAATCATTTTTGGGTCATAATTCGCTGTTACCTCTAAACTCGAATAAGCAGTAAAGGCTTTTAAAGTGTCGCCAATGGACAATTTTGTGTACCATAATTGTTAACCATTGCATAAGGCTTGACATGTTTGACATCTATTTTCTTGACATGAACTTATCTTTTATACGTTACCAAAAAAGTATTTTAGTTAATTTTTTTTATTAAAAATATCATGCAACATAAAAAAATGCAGCTACTAATTTTTTATTCTACAAGGCCTCTGCTTTCAGAACATATATAATTGTTTGGGGGTTAAAAGTAATTTTATATCCAAAAATTCAGATTTTAGCATGTGTGTGCAAAATGTAAAAAAGTGCTCCCTACTGGAGCACACTTCCATATTAAGCTGGTTCATGATTCACAGAGGTTCGCTGACATGATGATGTCAGCACAACTTTCTGAATCATTGCACTGTATGTGAGTTCATCATCCTCTGCACTCAGAGGATGTCTTCTGGTGGGTTTTATGACGCTTGTCATTATTTAACCAAAATACTGAGTACATCTAGTGGTGGAAAGGAATTGCACTTGGGACAGCACCACAGTGGATGAGAGTACTCCAATAAGACCTGCCTTTTCTTAATGTTCCCCCTTTTGGTGCACCATTAAAAATATCTGAAGTTTGGCTTTAAAATATCACAATTTGAAATATTAAAATGATGGTAGGAGTGACCAGAACTTTTTTATTAACTTTAATTCTTTATTAAGATTTTAAGACAATACATAAAAGAAAAAAAAGAACCGTTCGGCATAACAAATAAATATAATGCCGCATTTTTTTTTTTGGTCCCATATACAAAAAGGGACAAATCCAAATTACAAATATGTAATGAGTGTGTGGTCCCAAGGAGGTACATGTGACTGCATAGAATGACAAGAGTGGCGGGTTGGGAAGGATAGCAAGCATCAAAAGGCATTAAATAAGAACAACTGAGAATAGATCAGTAAGTTGGGACACCATAGAGGGGTGTAACATGACTGGGTGAGAATATCATGGGTAAGACAACATTGATTGCCCTAACAAAGAGTGGTAGGGGAACAAAAGAGTAGACAGTGCCCTCTCCTAGTGTAAAAACATTTTTTTATTAAAAGGAGTAAAATTGATCTAACATAAAAACTACTCACATTGTGATGAGCAAGTCATAGGCAAACAGATACCCAGAGACAACCGAAGTGCTGATGCGTTTCAGGGGGAGCTTCCCCCTTCTTCAGAGCTAATGTGTTACATGAAAGCAAGGCTACTATGGGTAAGTGACAGGTCCTCTGTGTACTAGAGGCTAATTGGCTTCATTTTTAAAATACAGTAATACTTTGGTTTACGAGCATAATTTGTTCCGGCAGCATGCTTGTAATCCAAAGTGCTTGTATATCAAAGCGAATTTCCCCATAGGAAATAATGGAAATTCAGATGATTCGTTCCACAACCCAAAAATATCCATATAAAAATAATTACAATACTGTACTGTAATATAATACTGTACAAAATATAAAGAAAAACCGATTACCGGTACCTTCGTGGCTGGTGTGAGAGGGACAAGAGAGAGGAGGACTCCCCTATTTTATTCAGGTCCTCCTGCAATGTTATATTGTCACGATCCGTTTCTAGTACCCTCCCTATTTTTGTATCGTCTGCAAACACGGAAACATGGCTATTTATTCCCTCCCCGATGTCATTAATGAATTATTGAACAATAGCCCAGTCTGAAAAGGTGCCATTTACAGAAGCATTTTAAGTCTTTGTTCTATTCCACTTTCCGTCAACCATTGTGGTATATTATCGGTTGAACTATGTGTTTTATCACGTACGTCATTGGCATGATGAGAACCTGTTGGTCTGTTTTTGATAGGCTGGTTATCAATTGAGTGATTGCCACATGATCTCCATTGGCTATTAGAGTGTTTGTACACACATATATATTCTCATGCTTTCATGTAACACATTAAGTAAATATTGTCCTTTATCCGAACAGACTGTAGAAAATGAATCAAAGATATTTGTAAAAGTCCTTGGAAATATTGTGTCGATAACTGAGGCTTTCAAAAGCTGAGGTCATGTAGTTAGGATATAGGTGATTCAATCTCATTAATCCTTGGGTCATCCATAGTGTAAAGCAGTTTTCTCAGAAAATAAGGTCAATAGAAGAAAGGGGAATATGTTGGATAAGAAACCGATCCGTGAGTGGTGAAGCAGTTCCCAGGGAGGACCAGACTCTTATAGCTGCTGTGACAGTGTCTGTGACCAGAACTTTTTAAAGGAGAACTATGAGGTGAGTGATTTTCACTCAACCTTATAGTTAGAGGGTCTATAGATCGGGAAGTGAGCAAAAGCATATCGTCGCTCGCTCAATTTCCGATCATCTCCCTGCAGAGAGTGGTGACTGTCAGTCACCACTCCCCGAAGGGATTCCCCCCTCCCCGCTCTGATCCGGACAGACAGGGGAGGGGGTGGGCACATCTGTCACTCACGCAGCTGGGTGGATCTCGACAGCATTGTCGGAATCCGTCCCGGCTGCGGCGCTCTCATTATATAGTGAGCTGTAGCTCGCTATATACTGAGCTCTTGGTCACGGGAGGACGCTAGTATATGTCCTCTGTGACCCTTAAGAGAACTATGGGATAAAAAGGTTACCCCATAATTCTCTTTTAAGCTTTAAGGACCCAGTGTAAAACATTTAGAGGAAAAAATACTGTTGGTGAGCATTGTAATGAGATTCCAATTATTTCTCTATTACATATTAGAAAATGAATGCCAAGTTTAAATTAGTTACCGTTGGCATCATTGCTGCCGTTCTCTTTCTAATGCTAAAATGTCTTGGATTATAGCAAGGAAATGGTCCTCTTAGTGGGTATACTGAACACTTACTTACATGGTCTTAATACTTACATGGTAGATGGTGCCTGAAGAAGATAAAATGAACTATTAAAGTATTAGTTTTCAACTGACAAAAATGAGAAAATAACCTGTGTAAATTATGTTTTTTTTTTTGTTTTTTTTCACACAACTATAATCCCAGTGGAAGCAATTACATTTTCAGTGCTTGGAAACTGGTACTGCAAAAACTCACCATGTTTCAGATGGAAGCCTTGTCAGCGTGCACATCTTGTTTATTAAAGAGCTACTGTGTTTTTGCCACAACAAGGCAGTAAAAAATTCCCCTCTTGGGGATTTTTAAATAAGATCAATCTGGTAGGGTTCTATAGCCCTTCAAAGCCGGATGTGGGGCAAGGGACAGCAATGAGCAATGAGCTATACGGACATTTGATGGAGTCAGGTGGCCATTTTGTAACCTGAGCCATGACAATGAAAAGTTCTACAAGGTAAACATACTGAATAAATAAACAAAAGCATGAAGGAATGTATAGTCTTTGATCCTTGTCATCCTCATAAATGAGTAAAATCAACAGCGTTTTTTTTAAGTGCCAGGATCTCAATGCTGCATGAATTCAGTCCTGCATGCATTCTGTGCAGAGGCAAACATTTGTTTTTTAAATTAAAGTCATCCCATAATTCTGTAATCAATGCTGCCAACAATGGAAAAAAGATGCAATTTAAAGGTTTTGTAATGACATGATCCAAATTTGCCTCCCAACTTGCCTTTCCTCCTCTGGATCATATGCCAGCAATATTTTTTTTTTCCATGACTGTGTTCCTGTATCAAGAAACATATATTGTTACTCTCTGTTACATTATCACCAGACTTTTAAAATTATTGCAGGGTCAGCTGCTGGAAAGTTATTTCCTATTGATTTATACATGCCCTGGAACTAAGAGCCCTTTCTCTACACACAGTGTGTGGACAGGCTCTTGGTAGTCAATGCAGTAGTGCTGTTTGCAGGGGAGAATGCAATGTATGCATATGGAATGGACAGTTAGGGCTGGGGAGTTCTCTTGCCCAGCAGGGTATTTCACTGCAGCAGTGCAGCAACAGGTATTTGTTTGTACTTGCAGATTTTGTTAAAGAATAAAACAGGAAAATGTGCATGTATTTAGTAGAAATATTACATTTCTGCCCTGATGAAGGGATCATGTGCGGTCCCGAAACGTTGGATTGGATTATGTGATATGTGTGACGTTTAGTCCAAATAAATGGACATTCTTTGAATTTAATTCACTGAGTGCTGGTGATTTCTATCTTTCATTTGACTGTTGTGCACGGTGCTATCCGTGATTATCACTGCGAGCACACTATTGCTATTTGGAGCAGAAGCCCTGTAAGGAGTGCAGGGGGACCTACTGTTTTCTGGAATTGAGTAGAAATACTACATTTATTACTATTATTATTATTTTTATTATTTTGGTCAGACATAACACTTTAAACACAATTCCTCTGTTATAGCAAACTTTAAAAATATATATATTTTCTAATCAGCATTCTCTGAAAACAGACAAGAGACATACTGTATACTTTACTGTATCAGCAAAATAACAGCTTGCATATATGCTGATCCTGTGTAAACAAGAACAATGGGGCAAACTTGCAAAAAAAACCAATACATTTAATTATAACCCTTTTCATGTTGGTGTCATAAGTGTGCAAATCAAATAGATAAACAAATAGAGGAGCACTAAACAAATAGATTCTAAAATACACTAACATTTCAAGTTACCATGCACAAATAATACATATTATCACATTTATAGCATTCTACTTATTGCTTAAAAGTAATCGAAAGTTTAAATTACATGTTAAAATTAGTGAGATCAGAACAATAATTTACAGGTAAGCCTAAATAAAACATAATGTAGGCCAGTTATTTGTGCCGGTTTTAGTGGGGAAAAAAAGTAACGCTAACAATGCTTCCGCAGTTTATTGCATTTTTCATGAAGCATTGTATGCTTTGCAGAACTGGCACTGCAGAAAACTGCAGGAACACAACACACAACTGAAAGCATAATCAAAAAAGTGCTGAGGATTTCAAGTGACACTAAATTCAGGAGTTAAACCTTAAAAATACATTCAAGTACCTTAAGGTAGAATTAAAGTCTCAATTTGATTTGCATATATCTACTGCTAATAAGTTGTAGATATATGCCACAACAACAACATTAAAAAAAAAAGTTCCAAATATGAAATACTTACCTCTGTCTTCGCCACTCACTCCTGGCTGCAGTACACAGATCTGAACGGCCGTGCAGGAGGATGGTGTAGGCCTGTGCATGCACAGTCCATGTCACCGGGGGGAGAGGAGGAGAGACACTGTGTCAGTGAATGCATGCAGAAAGGAGCGGGCACGGCGGACAGAGTCCGTGGGACACAGAGGTCTGCGCTGGATCAGAGACCTGCACCAACGCTGGAAGGAAGAAGATGTTGGCAGCAAGAGGCATCACATAAGGTAAGTATTAATTGCAGAATTACAATGTGGGGGGAAAAAAATTGACTTTAATGTCACTTTAACTATTAACAAAACTTAGCTTATTTGTGCATCATTTGGCTCAAGACCACAAATCATCTCTGAATTGGTGCTGACACTGTCTTACTGGAGGGTGGCTACTTTTGTTGATGATTCCTGTGTGTCTTGTAAAGTAGCCACCCCTTCATGCTCCCATGGTGGACTACAACCTGATGCTTAGTTTACTTATTTGTATTGAGGTTGTAGTCCATCATGGAAGCGGGTTTGGAGTGGTGGCTACTTTATAACACATAGGGACTACGGGGAACAAAAGTAGCCACCCTCCAAAAGGAAGGACAGTGTCAGCATGAATTCAGAGATGATCTGAGGATCATCTCTGTTACATTGAGATGTACATTGTACATTGTTGTTAATAGTTAGGGTATTTGGATGCATTTTAGTGAGTTAACTCCTCAACTTTGTGTCACTTTAAGCATAATCATTTTTGCAGTGAAACTGCAAAAAATATTTAGCACAAACCTCTTGATAAACCTGTCTCATTGTCTTTACAGCCAGCCAACTATAGGCCAGTGGAAAGCCAGCAATCCCTAACACCCATATTGTATAAAGTCATATTATTCTTAACAATATATTTTAAAATTGGGTGTTGGACCCTGGTTTCTTATACATCATGGATACTCTAACAGAGCTCTCCCTGCCATCAATCCCAGCTCTCCCACCTTGGAGATTTGTGTTTTTCCTGTTATATGATTCAGGACCTCTTGTTACAATCTCTAGAATATAAATTAAATGAAAGTGCCACTAAACTCAGGAGTTAAATCTTAAAAATCCATTCAAGTAACTTAACTGTTAACAGTAATGTAGTTTATTTGTGTATCGCTCAGCTGTAGATCCTCAAATCATCTCTGAATTGGTGCTGACACTGTTCGTCCTTCTGGAGGTTGGCTACTTTTGTTCCTCGTGGTCCCTGTGTGTGTTGCAAAGTAGCCACCACTCCAAGCTCACTCCCACAATGAACTGTAATTTCAATACATATTAATAAACTAAATGTGAGATTGTAGACCCTCACAGGAGAGAACTTGGAGTGGTGGCTAGTTTACAACACACACAGAGAGGGCGGAGGAACAAGTAGTCACCCTCCAGAAGGAAGGACATTGTCAGCACCAATTCAGAGATGATTTGAGGATATACAGCCGAGTGATACACAACCTAGCTACATATCTGTTAATAATCGAGGTACTTGAATGCATTTTTAAGATTTAACGCCTGAGTTTAGTGTCACTTTACATATCCAGGGAGAGTGGCAACCTCTCACAATGGTCCCAGCAGATATGCAGACTAAAAAATATGGAGCAAAGATCTCACCAACAAAATTCTTGAGATATAAGAAACTGTCAGTCTAAAGCTAAACTCCAGGCAAATATTAAAGGAAACACCAATAAATGCAGCTAAGTATTCTATAAATATTGCTGAATATATTTTTGAATGCAACTAGTAAAAAAAAAATATTTACTTGGTGTCAGATTGTTGCAGTCTCCTACACAGTACAGCTCAGATTGGAAGGGAGGGGCAACACTAAACGCCAAATATGTATGCATGAGGCACATGCCTGACATGTAATGTATGCTAAAATGAACGAAGAGCAGAGCAAGCAGAAGGATAAATGCATCAGTCTGCTGCTCCTTTAGTGTCGAATCACAGGCCTGGGCATAGGGAGGTGATTGGCTGTATTGCTTAAAGAGACATTAAAGGCAACCTTTTTTCCCCTCCCCCCAATGTTAATTAAAGCACTTACCTTAAATGATGTCTCTTAATCCGATCTTCTCTTTTCCTGATATTTTCAGCCTTCTCTCCAGCGCTGTGGCGGGTGTCCGATCCAGCGCTGACTCCTCTGGGCTTGCTGGCACTTCCTGTCCTACGGTGTCTGCATGCGGGTGCACGCGTATATAGACTTGCCTTACGTCTCTCCTCGCGTCCGGGACGAAAATGTGAACTGCGCATGCGCGTGCCCCAAGATCCTTTGCGGCCGCCCGAGAATTTTCACATTTTCTGACGGGAGCGCGCAGGGAAGACACAGGTAAGTTTAAACCGCTGTTAAAGCAGGTTTAAAAAAAAAAATACTTTTTGCATATATCTACTGCTTGCTAGCAGTAGATATATGCAAAAAAAGCTGAGGATTTAGAAACCCTTTAACTGCAGTTGGGACAGGCAGGGTTACAAACCAGGCTATACTTCTGGCAGAGCTGTGTTTAAATCTCAGGACTGGATTGAGAGAAATATAAATCATTTGATACAATTTCAGCTGTATGTTCAACTCTTTGTCTGGAGCTCAGCTCTTTTACTACCAAAAACTAAAAAAAAAAAAACAACAGGGCTGACTACCAATCTATTTCATAGACATACAGTAGATATAGGAAAATGTATAAGCGTTAATGGTATGTAAAAATAATATATAATGCTACATAAATAAAAAATAAGTACATAATAGGTCAATAAATATAAAAACGAACAACAAATACCTAAATAAACTATTTCCGACACAAATGAAAACTGGAAACAAAAAATGTGACTCTAAATGAAGCCAAATTCCTTTATCTACATTCTTATTCAGGGAGCTTACTCTCCATTGTTGGCTTCCAAAGGACAGTTATATTTTCTAATTTTCTATGACATCTCTACCCTGCTGGGTTGGATTTTCTGGGTTTGACGAAGAAGTAATAATCTTTGCCATACCTGCCAAGGGTCACTATTATACTGGCATGGGGTTAGTGTCTGTCACAGGAGCTCAGTTTGTGTTACGGCTTGTTTGGCAAGCACAAAACCGAACGGATGAGTACAGTTTGTCCATCTACACGTGTGACCGAATTGCTCAGTGATCTGATTTATTTAGCAAATACGTCAACTGGCTATTTTACAGGGGGTCTGGGCATCATTAGAAAGACTAGTAAGTGATTTTTATTAGAGTGTAACATTGAATATCCCTAGATGTATTTCCTTCTTTGAAGTCCTGTGTTTTTTGTTTCAAAAGGCTTTTAATTACCTTAAAGCATATCTCAAAATCCTTGGCAGCTAAAGAGTAAAACAATGGATGGGATCCATTTATTTCCCAGTGTATTTATTTTTTTCACCTCCTGTATGGGATCACTTTCCAAATTTGCTTACAGTTTTCTATAAATGCAAAAGCTTATGTTTCATTATTCATTTCCCCTTCAGGGGAACTATCTTGTAATAATAAAAATGTCAAAAGAAATACACAAATACATACATACCCTAAATGAGGATGTGCCGCCAGTGCTTCTGCCGAGACAGTGATTTATAGCCCCGGAGAAAAAAGGGAGCAGGAGTGGGGAGTGGATGGAGTGGAGGAACGCATGCAAATTTAACACTGTCTCTGCTAAACTGACCTTAATTCAAAGATTGTCACATTCACACATTTCAAATTGAAACAGCTGGGCCTGTTCAGTTTTCAACATCAAATGGTAATACTCTGGCAAATTTTCTGAAGTTGTTTTTTATTATTGTTATTATTATTATGTATTATTATCTATTAATAATATTATTATTACCAAAGTGAGCAATATCAGTGGCTCTTAAAGAACCAAATAGTACCCCCCAGTTTTGGCAGCTACTATCACTTTCTGTGTGTTGGCCCAATTCTTCTTTGGGCAGCATGAAGGCTCAGTGGGTCTAATACATGTGACAGAGTCCTGGGTTTATGTTTCAACCAGGATACTGATTGTATGCAGTGGCATCACAAGGGGGGAGCGGGGATGCGGCCCGCACCTGGGTGACACCATTGGAGGGGTGACACCAAAATGACTTTTATTTTGGTGTCACCCCCCTCTGAAAAGTCGGGCGCTCGGTCATGGACCTCCTCTCTCTGCCGGCGTCCATCACCAAGATGGCCGCCGGCAGGTATCAGAAGAGTGCTACACGTGCATGACGACGCCGTAACCGCTCCGGGTATCACCCAGGCTTGCGAGGCCCCTCAGGTATGTATGCTTTGACACTTGCTGGCTTGACACTATGACCAGACAGTTTAACTCTTTAAGAAGACACAGACGTTGAATCCAGTGCAGTTTTATTTCAGTTCAGCAGAATACAGATTATGTTATTCCAGTATTTTTGAAGTGTAAGAAAAGTGCTAAATTGAAGCTATACTAAACAGCATGGAGAGGTGGGGAGCGACTAATTAACGGCTGTATTAAGTAACAATGAACGGAGGTGGGAGAATGATAGAGAAATATACCAAAACATGTACATAAAAACAGGGTGGTGTGGCAGCACATGTGTAGTTGGTTTGTTCATCTTGCATTTGTGTTTGTTTATTCTGGTTGTTCCAGTTGTCTTTGAAAATATATTTGTAGGGCTTAATAATAGTAAAGCAGCTTTGAGTTCCAAGCATTATATTATTGTCCATACTCCTGCTAGGTCCTTTAAGAAGTAGGCTGATCTTAAGGCACGTTACTTTGCTTGCTCTGATGTATCATTATTTCTTTCTTTCTTTTTAACATTTTATTACGTTTTTAGGAATAATGTATAGAAAATCAGTAATTTAGAAGTATACAATAAAGCAGGCCAAATAAGAAGGGGAACCCTGCATGTAGGAGCTAGTAGAAAAGTACAAAATGCAAATGAAAGGCACAACACTTGACTATATAGAATAAGAATACACATATCTTATATATCAAATTAAATAATAATATGAAGAAAAGACTACAGACAGGACCAGATTTACATCATGTGAACCTAGGCACACATCTAGATTAGCACCCGAGGAAACAAATATCTGCTAAAAACCTTTACTTGTAACATTTTCTTGTTTTTCTGGTCCTCATCTGACTTAGTATTATATAATACTATGAATAAGCTTATATGCTATGACTGTATTTTACTGATGCTGAAAAGAAAATGTGTGCCCAGTGTTGGTCATGTGTTAGATGAAGCACTAAGATTTTGAGGAATGCTGAATGAAGTTTTACTTGCTTGGAAGGACATTACATGTGAATACAGCATTATGCAGGCTGGCTGTTAGAGCGCTCCCTCCAGCCTGTCTCCATGTCCGCTGCAGCAGTATGTCCCTAAGCGTCCTCACATTTTATACATGTATGGGACGTGATGACACACAGACCTTAGACTGCTGGAGCAGAGGGGGAAAGAGGCTGGAAAGACCAGTCTATGAGCCAGCCAGCTCCAAGGATTGGGTGAATATACCTTTGTTATTTTTGCACCTAGACCAAAATGAGCACTTAACCCTTGCAGTGCGAGGGTAGGCTCTATCAAGATGGCTGCCTCCTCACATAGACAAAATGCAAAAACAACACATGGTAAGTCAGTAATGGGGTAAAGATCAGCTGCTGGGGGACCACAAGCAATACAGGTGACTAGTCATTTGCCCACTCCCTGACATTTTTCTCAGTACAGCTTCAGTTCATCTGTATGGAGATTTTGCAATTCAAATTGTAATGTGTGGATGGATATAGAGGCTTGGCCTCTTGAACAAGTTGAACTTCTGATCTATTCTCTGCATCTCTTATACCAAGAGATTGGGGACTACATATTGAAAAGCTTTTTATTCAGTCTCTGGGTGGTTGCCTTTCTCTTTATGAGTCTGTCTATATTGGCTGGTTCCATTAGATATTACAAGATGTGGTTTATTAAATTGTCTGCAGCTAATATATTGTGAATATGAAGCATAATAATTGTATGACCACAGGAAACACCCTGACAATGAAACAGGACAGAAGACAAGTGTTGTATAACATTTTATTACCAACAAGTAAAGAAGCATGTGTCTGCAGAACTTCCATACCTCCCTGTTCTGTACCTCCATAATATACTGTATATTTTATCATTCATAGTATTTCTGTACAAATTAAATAAATTGGTGAAGGAACCGACCGGCAATTCCCTCTCCAGTTATATTCCAGTTAAAGGTTGGAGGGTTTTTAGAAAATGTCAGATATGGGATTTTTGCAAATATAACTTTCTATCTTGTATTATAAGTGCTGTTTTCAGCCTGAATCCAAGGTGAGAATTTTCAAGTAAAGTAGATGTAAAGGATGAGTGTGATGTTTAATCACCTGCATATATCTCAATGAACAAATGTCTGTTCGTCAGATTCCACATTCTAAAGGCTCTGGGCAAGGAATCTGGATTGCAATGCAGAGAGAAATTACAGTGTAAAAAATAAGTTAATCAGTGCAAACAGAAGTCTAATCCACACAAATGTGAAGATTATTTGTAGAGGTTCTCGAATATAAATTCTGTCTGACTTTGTAAATGTTAATCAGTTAACTTCTTCATGTTCAGGTTGGGAAGGGGGGAATAACCGTGTAGACTAAGCATATCAAAATGAAACAGAAAATCAAACTACATTGGAAATCTCTGCAAAAACATCCAGCTTGGGTTAAAAAATTAGAAAACCAGTGTCTGCCATTGCTGACATCCCTCTAAGAATGCTAGTTGCCTGGGTAAATAGGTATGGAGATCAGAAAAGTCAGACGCTCTTACTTCCCACATAATTGATTTGGGTCACTGATTCAAAGTTTTAAACCCAGAGGGTCAGCATGTCACCCAGGCACCTAGCATTTTCAGAGGGTCAGCAATCACAGCTCCCATTTCTCACATAACAAAATCTTTAAAGTGGACCTCCCACTGAAAAAATAAATAAATACAAATTTGAATTAATCAATAAAGAAAGCCAGTGTTACCTAATTACATATTACTAAATAAATAGGAAACAATTTATTTATGTAAATAAATACTGCACAAGTGCTAAAGTTGTATTGAACTCTAAAACTTTTTTTCAATAATGATTCCAGATGCAACAAATACACATTACCCAGCAAACTATTTCTTTACATTTTTGACCAAGCACTTACAGACATCATGTTTCAGAACCGCTGCCTCTAAATCTCTCAGCTCGACTTCCCTGAACTTCCTGTCTAGTTCAAGATCACAAGGGACAGCACAGTCTCCAGCAGCTGTCCATCTACTAACTTAGAGGAAGGAGGAGCAGGAAGTGGATTGCCTTGGTGTACCTGCTTTTTGTAGAGACACACACAGCTTACTAACATACACAAGGGTGGCTCCATTGGACCCTGCAACTTGGTCAAGGTGCAAAAATAACTCAAGTTATACTTGCCCAAACCTCGAAGCCAGCTGCCTGTTAGAGTGCTCCCTCCAGTCTGTCTTCTCCTCCGCTGCAGTGATGGTATGTCACTTGGCATTCTCACATAATATACATGTATAGGATGTGATGACTCAAGGACCTTAGACCACTGAAGCACAGGGGGAGAGAGGCTGGAAGAACTGGTCTATGAGCCAGCCAACTCCAAGGATCGAGTGAGTATACAAATATTATTTTTGCAATTTGACCAAAATGAGCTCTTAGCCCTTGCAATGCAAGGGGTAGCCTCTGCAGGGGTTATATAGATAAAACTAAACAGCATTGCCTTTGGAAACCATATAAATGTTTTTGCTTAAATCCTGTTTAGATTCATATTTTACCATTTCTGTGAGACCAAATGCATTCCAAACACATATGTTAGACATGTATTTCGAAATAATAACCTATAAGCTCTGTTTACTTTCAGTATTCATGGTATAATAGGCTGATAAGGTCAAACACCCGGAGGTAATATTTTTGATTATACGGCTGGTTTAATTATATTTTGATGCTTTGTTTGAAGTCAAGTGGAAGTAAAAGCAATTTTTTTGTAGCCATCCTCACACACCTCACACATAATCAACATGCTTTACATTTTACATTATTGCTCTGAATAAAATGTCACAATTCTGCAACTTCCTGTGACACCATGGTTTGGAGTATGCACTAGATGGGTCGGTCTTCCCCCATCCATATAGGCATTTTGACAGCATAGTATCTCCCTGTGTAATTCCTACTGAGTGTGTTGTAGAGCAAATCTCTACCCAGTGTCATGTGACTACATCATATATCACCGCACTGGGCCTCTGCCTACCCACACATACATACATGCGGCAACAAGGTGGGCTTTTATGCCTGGCCGCCGCATATATGGGTCCACTATTCTGTACTAGAAGCACGCTCACTGCATGCTCTACAGTGACTGAGCTCTCATTGACAGTTCCCAGTCACTGTTTACAAACAGGAGCCAGGAACGGCTGTCACAGAGATCACAAGATCGGGAGCCTGCCCCCAGGCCCCTTTCCCTAAGCAATTTTTTAAGAGCCGGTGGCAAGAGGTAACAGATATGTAACAGATATGGCTATTCCCATTTCACTGATAAGGGGGAGAACAAAAGTGGTTGTAAGATAACCAAATACCCAGGCATATATGGAAGACTTATGTAACCAATGCAGGCCATGTTATCAGCAGATGAGTGGAATATTGTCAAGGGAAGGCCATTGCTGGTAACTGGCCCATATATAGGTGGCTTTTGGTTAACAAGGCTACAAGAATTCTGCTTAGCTATCAGAATGTAATGTGTACTTGTCTGAGGGTTGTAGGCAACTCTTGGATAGGGATGAGCAAATCTGCCCTGGTTTAATTTACAAGAGTTTCCTTGAATCCTGATTGAATTGTACGAAACCCATAATAAATAAAAATGCAGTAAAGAGAGAGCCCTTTTAAAGTAACTTGGGAAAAACACAAGTCTTTTAAATTACATGCTTGGCCGGCTGGCCACATGAATGTATTTACCTGTATATGATTCGTCTATCCCTTTAATGGTTATGTTTACTGTAAAACTCAATAAAGAGATACATGCTTAAAAAAAAAATGACATGCTTATTATTATTATTATTATACAAGATTTATATAGTGCCAACAGTTTGCGCAGCGCTTTACAATATAGGGAAGATATTACAATCACAATACAAATCAAGACAAGATGGTAAGGAGGGCCCTGCCCCTGAGGGCTTACAATCTTATGAGATGCAGAAGCTGTATGTGGAGTTATTGAACAGTATGATTTTTACAGACAGTTCCAGCAATAGCGTATTTTTGCACCACATTTTTTGAATATGCAATTGATTTGTAACTTTTACATTTAGCTTGTCTTAAAGAAGAAGTGTCACCTTGTATTAGTTTTCACAACTCAGTCACCTAACTCCCAGAGTGTGTGTTTCCTTTTATCCCATGCTTCTTTGTGCTACAAACTGAATTACAGACTACAGATCATTACCCTTCATTCCTAACCACACTGTCCAAAGGAAACAATCAGGTCTATTCATTAGAGGGTGAAAAGTTTGGAGAAGACAGGAGAAGTGAAAAATCAAGACCAAAATAGCTGATTTGGAAAAATTCTCCAATTCAACTCACTTTCCAGTTCAACAATGCTGTCCCAGATTGTTGACTTCTCCTGCCTTCTCCAAACTCTTCACCCTTAAGTGAATAGACCTGAAACTCTTGATTGACAGCTCTTATCTCACTGTTCGTGAACTTTCCAGGCACAAGTGAGGTCACAGGAATGCAGGGGTTACAAAGAGATACCTTCATCATTCTACTGATTTTCTTTTCAGTGCCCAGTCTCAGGCTGGAGGATGAACATGACTTATTACTGAACTGCAGCTAAATAAAATCAGGTCTCCTACCCTGCCAGGCAAGGCTGCACAATGTGGCAGAGCTTCATAAATCTCAGAACTGGATGGACTGAATCCTTTAGCAGGTTAGTCAGCTCCTTTATAAGTATTTCATCTGTGTATATAGCTGGTTGCCTGGAGTTCAGGTTTAAGCGTCTCAGGAGACCAGAATGCCAAGGAGCTCTATAATGTAAATGTTGACACTTCCCTGCATTGTTGAAAGCTAGCCTGTCAACTCCGAAATATTGCACTCCCGATCACCCAAAGCATTTTGCTCCGACATTTATTAATGCACAAGAATGAAGGATCAAAATACTTTGCATACACAGCTATCGCCATCTAGGATTCACAGTGGGTACTTGTGTTCTGACAACTTGCTCAAGGTTGATTCAGTTAAATGTTGCTTCTAAGAGACAAAAGATGCACTGAATTTCCCAGGATATCACTACAGATAGGCACAATGAAAAACATACCCTAAGGAATCAGTAGGATTTGGGAAACAAATTAGTAGCAGTAGGAGTGTAATTTGCTCTTTGCCTTGGTCCCCTTCTTCAACACTTTGAAGGCAAAATCTTCCTCGAGCTCACCTCCTGACAGCTTAAGTGGAAGAGCAATGCAACATGTTTCCAGCATCATGGAAGGCATCCCAATGGACTTGTTAAAGGCCACTTGCATATTGTTGTCTGTAAGTGTCTTTTTTTTTATTGTGTGTATCTATTTAAGTGATATACTGTGAAATCCAATGCACTTTTTTGTTATTTTATACTTTGTTTATATCATTCTTGGATATAGAATGAGTTTGCAAAGACGGCCAGTAGGGAGGATAAAATAGGTTTTTCTTTAGTGAGCATGTTCTGGTTGGTGAAAGCTTTTATGTCCTTTGCTTTTAGCCCATTACTGTTTATAGTTTGTAAGAAAGGTAACTACGTGTTCTCACTTTCACATATCATTTCCTCTTGATACTTAAAACAATAAAAACTATATGCAAAATGGTAAATACTTTATCAACTATACATTCAACATGTTTTATCTTCCTAAATAGATCCTCCATAAAGGGGCCCATGGAGAACAATTGTAGTTATGGGAAATTTAAAACACCCACATAAAAAAACAGCTATGTACAATATACATTAAAACACATCTCATCCTACCTTACCGGAAACTACTGTATATAATGTTGACATCTTTCTGATTAATCACAAGTCTGTTCTTATTGATTATTGTTAGTTACACACAACATTCATTAAAATAAAGTTATTGCTGCTTAATTCAGTCTATGTCCAAGGAGAGTATACTGATCTTTGTATTGTAATTATTTTACTGGATTCATTCATTTTATTCTGTCCACAGTTTACAAAGTAAAATTACTGCAATGTTCATGGGAAAACAAAAGTAGACACAAATGCATTTATCAGATAACTTTTAATCGTGATAGAGAGAGTACAGTTTACTACACTGACATGAAGTTGTCAAATGCTTCCTAATGATGATTAAAGAAGAGCTCCGGTCTAATTAAAAAGCAGGAGATTGTTTAAAAATCAGATTCCCTTGAAATCACTAAATATATCCAATTAAGAGTGTGTACACATAGGTGTAAAAGATATTAGACCATGTGTTTCTCAGGCATTCTGAGCACACCCTAGATGCTGGCAGTAAAGAAATTATAGGGTCTAATGACTCAATATACATGAACATTCAGAAAACTGTTTGCTTACCTGAATTTCTACCTCTAGTCAATGATGTCTACAGCATTTTTCATGCTGTTGATCCTGAAATGCTGGTTTATTTATATTGCTCCCTTAATCAGGTACCACCACTCAGGTACCACCAGTGGAGCACCTACATGATACTTCCCATTTTCTAATCTCTATACATAAGGGGGGTGTCCTTTAGTCCGGAGGCTGCACAAATTCTGGCTGGCCACAGCATGGTTTGAAAGCCAGGGTAACTGGTAGCTAGTAACTAACTAGTAACCACTGCACCCTCAGGCTGAGGATGCGTGCCATGTAAGCTACATGTGAGAACATTCCCTGATGAAGGGCAGGCAGTAGATTGGTGCTATTGCCACTCACAGCCTTACCTGACACAAGACATGGGAACAGCCATCTCTCAGCCTACCTGTGAAGAGCTGAGAGAATCTCTGCACCAGTGTGGCTCCTGTTTCTCAGGCATACAGCTAAAAAACAGTATGGCAGTGTTTTATCTGAGCCATTGTGTAGGCTCTTCGTCACTTGGACTGGTGGTCCCGACAAGTCACTGAATGAGGCCTTTGAGAAGGGGGAAAAGGTGACTGAGCTGTCAGCTTCACCTAGATGTAGAAAAAAGAACAGTACCACCAGCTCCAGTGGTTTGCCCAGTCCTTGTCTGTTGCAGTGACTGGCCTTAAGGGATTGCCCAGGTCCAATTTTGAGAGAAGAGCTAAGATTAATCAATATGAATCAAGTGCCACTTAAATTTAGACCTGGTTCAAACCTAGGCGTTTTACAGTGCGTTCCTATGTGCTGTAAAACGCTCAACATGTGAAAACCAATGATTGCCTATGGGCATGGTTTCCACCTGGGCGTTTTACAGCGCGTAGGAATGCGCTGCAAAACGCCCTACACCCAAAGAAGTACAGGAGCTTCATTGGGGCTTATTTGCCAAGCGTATCCATTAGGATAAAGCCGGAGAGCCCTCGGAAACACGCGTTTGTCGCGTGTTTCTTTTACCCCAAATCGCTGTAAAAACGCGCGATACGAAACACACGGCAAACGTGCATATTCTGTACGCTTAGGTGTGAACCCAGCCTTAGGGATCTAGCCTGGATGTGCTTCCTGGGAAGCTCTATATTCGGGGCAATTTGAAATACTGCAGTGAGATGGAACATGGTTTTCCTCGAGAGGAGTGTGCAGGTGAAGAGGAGACTATGGGGTATTTTATGCTTCATGACCTTTTATAATAGAGGGGTGCAAACAAGTGGGGCAGGCCCTTGGTGTTCTGTTCCTCTCTAGACTGAGTTATGTCTAGTGGGTGTATGGAGCATTCAATGCTGGAGGTTTTTTTTTTTTGGATACACTTTTTTTTGTTAGCCTAATGGTCCATTATTTCACGTGGAATGCCTGGTGTCAGGTCTCCATTCGGCATGATATTCTTCCTGTCCAGGTGGTGATGTGTGACATTCTGCATGAGGTGAAAAAGATTTGAGTGCATGACAGGGGGCTTGGTTGAAGGCCTGGATGAGGAGTCTCTCTCAGAGTGTGTGGCTGTCTGTCTCTTGTCACCCTAGATTTTTCTAAGTTCATTAAGAGTTTTTAAAAATGGCTGCTAGGATAGGTCATGGGTTGTGCCTCTTAGGCCTTCTCTGCTGCTTCATGTAAATAGGTTATGGATCTATATCCTTGATGTATATTTATTTGGTGATATGGCTTTATTGCCTGTATGTATATTTGTATATATGTATATAATATGGATGTATATATTCATTTTTTTCTGTACAGTTTGTACTATAAAATGTTTATCTATAAAATGTTGCTTGAATCTTTTAATAAAAAATTATCAGCAAAACAGCAACTAAAGTTGTTTTTGACACACACAAAAAGTGTAGTCCTGGAAAGGACAGTTGGGTCTATTCACTGTGAAAACAGAGATGGTTACACAATAATATGGAGCCCTAACACACTGCAATTCACAGTTATACCACAATACAGAACAGTGAATTTAGAGGCACTCCAGTCTACGTAGCCCACCATACTGCAAATCACTGTAATAATGTAGTACAATACAGCAATCTATAGTCTTATAGAACAGATTAGACATATAATTCAGAGGGGCTATATACCCCACCACACTGCAATTCACTGTAATGTAGCACAATACAGCATGTTATAGTATTGTAGCACAGAATAGAAGCACTGTAAAACAGAAATTATCTCACCCTGCAAACAACACCTAGGTCAGCTCTCCTAATCTAATCCTGCCTTTTATAGGAAGGTGGTTGGCACATAGGAAATTCACCATTAATGGCCCTTCTAAGCCACCTGACCACAATTCAATTCAAAGGCCAGGAAGGACATGATTGGTAAATGGTTACTTTGGAGATAAAAGATTGCATCTGTTGGCCGAGTTCTCAAACAGCGAATGAGTTCAGGTTGAACTCATGGTCAACATGGATCTGAAGCTCACCCCTAATTTGTATTTTAACATTTCCTAGACCAGCAAGAGATATAGATCCATAAACTAAGCAACATATTTAAAATAAAATAAAAAACAGCAAATCCCTATATGGGCTTATTTGTAATATTTAAAACAGGTTTTAATTATGGATGGGAAAGCAATGCACTCTATTAAGGACTATGTGACAGCTGTTTATGCATTGTATTCGTAGAAGGCTTAGTGATGCCTAATCTGCATACAGAATGAGATAAGTCACAGAACACTTTTTGAAGTGAAAATGGAAAGGACTACTGTCAATCACCCCTGAGATTTAGGCAGGGAAGTGTCGGAAAGTTTTAGAAAATCCTGCAATGCAGAAAAAACAAATCATTTTAAAATGTGAGGAATCTGCCTTCTTCAATCTGCAAAAAATATCAGAAAAATAAAAGGCTAAGAATGGCCCTACACATAGATTGGATTTCCATCCAAGTGCTAAACCATTTATGTTTTCATTTTTAGATCACACACTGAAACTTAGTTTTCCAAGTTAACTTAAAGTGAAACAAGGGAAACTATATATATATATATATATATATACCTGCATGCTAAGTAATGTGTAAATACTTATATACAGTTATATGGATTACCTGTCACAGAAAGCACAATGCCTTCATCTGCTTTTTTGTCCAGAAGGATGGAGCCATCCTTGTTCATATATCATCCACGATCAGCATTGTCTAGACTGAGTTTCTGGCTGAGAGATGACAAAATTATGTAAATATTAGTGTCTCTGCAGTTCTTGGTTGTGTTCACAAATGTTCAAAAGTCATGCTACAGCTTTCTGGCTTTTTACATAGTTAGAACTGTGTGATCACTGAGGAGGAGGATACTGAGAACATACTTCCTCCTGCCTGCAGCAGATTGATGAGATCAACTTAGCTACAGATTGTTTTTAAAAGAGACGTTGTCAGGTCTCTGATTGATTCCAATCAAACCAAAATTATTATTATTATTATACAGGATTTATATAGCGTCAACAGTTTGCACAGTGCTTTAAAATGTCATTATATATTCACATCGCTGGTGACCTGTGTGCCCTACCTTCCCTCTATTCTATAAACTACAGCCTCTACCACTGTTTATCGCATTTGACACTTTCAGGAGTGCCAGGTGCATGGGCCCCTCACTGCATGCCATGGTCCCTTCCTCCAACCGCTATGTCACTCTTGAGTCCTGTAGTGACACATGGGTCTGAGGATGGAACCACAATGCGACAAAGGGAGCAGACATCCAACGCTCCTTGAAGGGGCTGCTTAAGAGGTAAGTGTATTGCTTCTTCTCTTGCAGAGTCCTGATGAAGGTACCTCTTTTCTAAAATATGATACTGTTGCTGTTATTGTAAGTAGTAAAAAATGTATTCATTCACACTTGTAAATGTATTAAAAGGTCCACTTTAATGGAAATAGTGTTTGAAAAACTTTGTTCCTGGCTATAGTTTGTGATTATATGAACAAGAGAGCAGCCATATTTGGTCATTGCATGTGCACTTTGTGCAGGCTCTGCTTTTTAGTGATGCTGGACAGTTATTGTGCTTCAGTCCCGGACGACGACAGTAGTGTGACCGTGATGTAAAGATATGGATAAAGTTTCATATTCAGTGGAAATACAGAATGTAGTTTTGTTTGTTAAAATGCAAACATACACATAATCCATACTGCACATTTAGTTGGACAAGATACTTTACATGCGGATACATCATATTTTAGCAAAATGAATGGTTGTGAGCTATACTCATTTGTGTCTGCAAAAGTACATTGAGACAAATTTGCAGCATGGTAGCAATTTGATTAAAAGCAAATTTACTCTGCATGCCATTTTATAGTCCAACTGTCAAGTTTACTTACAAAGTTACCTAGAACTAACTTAGAATCATTAACTCCCTTCTATTATAAGAATTAAGAATACTGAAAGTGCATGTTATTTTTAGGAAGAAATTAATATGATGAAATACGGTGAAATATGCATATAATTACAAGAACTGAATCTGTCACACAGGTCAAGCGTGTGTGTCAGTATATATTACTATTAACAGTGAGAAATACAGATATTGATTTTTTTCGGTTTACAAACAAACAACAAGCTAATTATGTTTTCTTTTTTTTTAAAGAGTACAATTGTCTTATCACCAGGAATAAGTCATGCTATAGCACATGAGAATATATTTGCAGCCAAGTTCCGCTAAAGGCAAAGTGGGGCTCCAGCCAACACTTTATTAGTTAAGATTGGATACAGTGTGGAAGGGTTCCCTGTAAGGTTTTTATTGCTCGGCAGGGGGCACTGGGTCTGATATTGGTTTAGTTCCTCAGTGGTTCCTCAAAGTAAGTCAACAATGTGAAGCATCATACCCTGACTAGATTGTTCTCTAACACAAAGAGCAGTACAGGTCACTAAGGGTGTCACAAAAAAACGTTCCAAAGGATAGGAAGGCCCTATCAAAGAGGCACAATAACCCCAGGGAATTCTTTATAGGAACAAAGCAACCCAGTAAAATATTGCAATTATCACTAGATTCAGATTAATACAAATGTTTGTTAATTTCGGATCAGTTAAATGATAATTACGGACACAACTTTGTTGCAGAGAAGTGACAATAAATGTTTTATTTGTTTCTTTTTAACTTTTGTTCACAGAAACCAGAAAAAAACAGCGTGTGGTTCCCCCAACAATTCATACAAGACCTTTTCGGTCTGGTAGGAAAGTTAGGAGGGACCCCAGATGTAAAAAAAACAGTGTGTGGCTCCCTGGCAATTCATACCAGACCCTTTATCTGGGCAGCAGCCTGACAGGGCAGGAAAGGGGGACGGCAACCAAGTGCCGCCACTATCTGCACCATACCAGGCCACTTGCCCTCGGCATTGCAATTGGCAATTTTAAATTGCAATAGCCAATAGCAGGCTGGCTATTGCTCCACCCACTGCATTCTGTCAGTCAGCAGAGGAGCGGACCTGAGAGAGAAATGGGACTGACATCAGGCAGTGGGCGGGTGCATTAGCCAGCCTGCTATTGACTATTTTAAATAGCCAATAGCAGGCTTTGTTTATTTCTGCCCATTGCCTGAAGTAAACATTGCATCGGGGAGCTTTTTAAAATTTGTCAGCCAACGCTGGAAAGACTTTGTGGGACATTTAAAAAAAATATGTTGTAAATAAAGGAATTGTCAAAAATCTGTGTGGTGTTTTTTGTTCAATTAAAGGATTTTTTTCTAAGGTGTTGTGTGTTTATTTACATTTTATTTAACTCTTTAGTGAATGAGGGTACAAGTACGCCTTACTCATTCACAAGGTGCCCCCTTTATGAAAAGGGGTACCCAGATGCAGATGAGCCCCCCTGCCTGCAGACCCCCACAGTCACCGGGCCAGGCTTGTGGGAAAGAAGCCCTTATCCCCATCGGCATGGGGACAAGCTGTTTTTCCAAGTGGTTGCCCCCTGGAAAAGCACCCTCCCAATGCAGAGGGCATTTGGCCTGGAATGGTGGGGGCACTCACTTTCCCTGCCAGGTTCCTGGATTAAGGGTCTGGTATGGGATTATACAGGGATCCCAAGTTTTTTTTTTTCTTTCATTTTTTTGGCGTCGTGGTTCCCTCTTAAAGGGTCTGGTTTGCTGGGGAGCCGTACGCTGTTATTTTTAATTTTTTTTTATTCAGGGTTCTCCCCTAACATTTCTACCAGACCTAAAGGGTCTGGTATACATTGTTGGGGGAACCGCATGCTGGTTTTTTAATTATTATTATTTCTGTGAAACACTTTTGTGTATTCTGTGACAGCTGTCAGATTCTGTACATTCCAGATCAAAGTGTCCACAAAGAAGCAGAAGCTATTACAGAATAACACACAGCTCTCAGCCGCTTTCTTTATTTACATTTTGTAACATTATTGTGTTACTTTGTTTTCATTCATGATACAAGTCCAGAATGTCAACAAAGAGAGAAGCCTGAGAACAGTAAATGACAGATCTCAAGCTTGTTGTGTTTCGTTCCAAATAAAAATTCACATGTATCCGAATTTTGTTATCAAACGTTCGGATTCGTATGGATTCACTATTTCTGTCATTCGGAAAGTCAGATGCATCTGAATGTATGAATTTCGGAAAATTTATACGAATTTCAATTTGAAACTAAACGACCCCTAGCAAAACAAGCCAATGGTTTCTTAAAAAGGTCACTATTCCTCTTCTCAGGAGCAGCAGCGAGGTAATCAGTAGCTCCTTCCAGACATATGCCTTAACATAAAGAGTTGGGTTATTCCACCCATACGTACTTGGCAGTAGTGATGGGCTGAACACACCTGAGTTTGGTTCTAACTCAAACTTTTTAGGACACTCGGAACAAGGTTAGAGATTTTTTGGATACATACTGGTGTCTCTTTTGCTGACGTTGGATGAAAGTAACAACAGGTGCTTTAAAATCGGGCGTTTAGTGTTGGTGGTGCCTTCACACCGTAACACTTCAGAGTTATTCTTGATGAGTGCAGGATTGGGCCCTGCTCTAAAAATCCAAATTATATATACCTGTCACACAGGTGTGCAAAAAATGGGCTTTTGGTGTTGGTGCCTCCACACTGTAACCCCTCACAGTTACTCTGATGAGTGAAGGGATGGGCACTGCTGTAAAAAATTCAAATGATATGCACCTGTCACACCCGTCTCCATGTTGGCCTTTCAGACATGATGCGGTGCTTATTATGACAATTTATTAGAGAATGTGGGATGGAAAATTGGTGCTTGGATGCAATACTTTAGCGCATGTAGTGCTGAAAAAAAAAAGAAAAAACCCGGGAACACCTGCGACGCAGAAGGGGGAACCACTGTGCGGGAACCACTGTGCGGTGCGCAGTGCCTTGTGTGGCGCTCGGGGGGCGAACAGCCGCCGAACGCCCTTTTAGTTTGCGTGTTCGCCAAACACACGAGTCAAACTCTTGTTTGACTCGAATATCAAGCCCATCCCTACTTGGCAGCAAAATTACTACTAAGTGCTGATTGCTAATTTGCTAATTTCTGATTGCTAATCTTTATTATTATTATTATTATTATCATTATTTATTATTTATCTTTCATTTTATTTTTTGGTTAATTTGAGGTCAGTGGTCACTTTTAGCTGCTATCTCATCTATAGCAAACCATTGTTTGCTGCAAGACATCCGTTTAAAAAATAACG
The DNA here is from genome assembly GCF_000935625.1 of Nanorana parkeri. Taxonomy (NCBI): domain Eukaryota; kingdom Metazoa; phylum Chordata; class Amphibia; order Anura; family Dicroglossidae; genus Nanorana; species Nanorana parkeri. The sequence continues at coordinate 727,127 of NW_017306966.1, forward strand.
GGCTCTTTTTTAGAGGGTGGCATTTGGGGGGTTTCATTTATTTTGGTGGTATATTGGTTTTTATTTTGTGTTAACAGAGCCTTTATTTTTTTATTATTTATTTGTTTATTTTTATTGCTGCAAGTTTTATCTTTAAAAAAAGTGGGCTTTTTTAGGGGCTGGAATTTAGGGTTTTAATTTCTTTTTGTCAGTTTTTTTATTTTTATTTTATGTAGATAGGGTCTTTTTTAAGTTTGGAATGCTTAAAGAGCTAATTATAATGAATAATTCACTGGTAATAAGTATTTTTTCTTAAAGCTGCCTTTTGTTACGCCGCTGCATAGTGTGAAAATAAAATAGCAAGCTAAGTGCAAGAACAGTGTGAACCTAAACCTCCCCATATTATATCACTCACATTCATCACACCCCCTACCCTCATAGATTAGACATACACTGGTTAGTTATTCTGTCTTGCTGCTGGCCAGTTTACACTGCTGTATCCTTTGTAGCAGTGATTCTCAACCTGTGTAACCTCAGGACCCACATTTGTCCTTAGACATAAAGTGGCGACCCAAGTCGCACTGCAATGGAACGCATGACATTGCGGTACCGTGCATTCCGGCTTGGGGTCCAGTGCTGGGCTTCTGTGCTGTGACCGAGCTCCATCCATACATGCATTGCTTGTACAACTCCCTTGTGCACCCTGTAGAGCTGCTAGGAGCCAAAATGTGACATCACTCCGGTCCAGGCACCTCTACAGGTCACGTGAGGGAGCTGTAAGCAATCCATGTATGGATGGAGCTCCCTCACGGCCATAGCTCCAGCCCACCCCACCCCACCTCAAGCAGACACTTGGCGCCAGGCAGCATATTGTGAATGGCTGCTCAGCGCAAGAACTGATATTGCTATGCTAGGGGAAGGCAGGTTGCGACCCACTTTTGGGTCACAAACCACCAGTTGAGAACCAAGGCTTTGTAGTATCTTAATTCTTGTAGAAAAACCCCAGCCTGTGTTATTTTGTTTCTAGCAAATTTGGGTCAGCCTTGTTCATAAAATTGTCCTGCTACTGATACTACTGTATTATATGTAGTCTCCTAATTCCTGTAGTAAAACACCTGCCTGTACTTTCTAGTACATTTTGGCCAATTCTGTCTCATTAAGTATGTCCTGCTGCTGACAGATTGTAAACTGCTGCCGAGGTCTCTTAATTGTTAATGAGAGCTTGACAGAAATTGATCAGCGTGTTGTCACAACTCACTCCACCTATTTGTTTACATTCAGCCAAGACCTTTTGCCACGGGTGTTCGGCGGCAACGGATGGGTCAGCTGGACTTTCAATTTGGCAAATTGGGGGGCGTCGTTCAGTGTGCTTGACAAGGATCTACATCGCTGGACAATGTGACTGACCTTTGGATTGCATCATGTCTGTGAAGGTTCTCATTCATCCAAATCATGGTAAATATGTATTCATGAATGCAGAAGTGATGTGTATTACATCACTTCCGCATTCACCTGTCAGTCATCTGGCTGCTATAGCCAGGAAAAAGAAACTGATGAAGCAGATCTCTGCTTCATCAGCTTCTTTTTGGGGTCCCCAGGTGACATTAGGGGTCCTAGGGACCCCTAATGTCTCCATAAAGAGGTACGTGTAATGTCTCCATGTCAGTGTACGTGTGCTATTATATAGGGGGATTGTTATCCCCCTATGTAATAGCAATAACAATAAGTGTAAAAAAAAATACATATATAAATAAAAAAAGTAAAAAAAAAATAAAAGTCACATATAAAATAAGTTAAAAAAAAATGTTTAAGTCCCCCACCCCCTCGTTTACGCACATATAAACATAAGTATGCGCCCGGTGCACCAGCGCGCGGAAACGACAATTGCGCTACACACGTTACATATCGCCGCAAACGTCGCAGTGAGAGCAATCATTTTAGGGCCATCAATCACTGATAACACTAAACTGATGAGCGGTAAAAGCTTTTAAAGCGTCACATATGGCCAATTTAGGGTGTTATCGTTTTTTGAGGTTTCGCGCGCGCACGCAATTTTAAGGCTTGACATGTTTGGTGTCTTTTTACCCGATGTGACCCTCTCTTTTATATTTTACCAAAAAAATCGGGTAATAATAAATGTTTTATCATTTTAATATAGGGGAAACAGTTTTTTTTTTTTTTTCCGGTAATTTTTCCTTAATATAGTAAAAAATAAAACCCGCAGTCGTGATTAAATACCACCAAAAGTAAGCTCTTTGTGTCCCTAAAAAACTGTATAAAATTCATTTCAGTTATGCAGGGCCACTGCTCGGATTAAGGGATTTTTAGGGGGACCCCATGCCCCAAAAAAAGGAAAAAAGTGGGGTCCCACTTAAAATTCCTACCAGACCTAATGGGTCTGGTAAGAATTGGGGAGGGGACCCTACACAGTTTTTATTTTGTTTGTTTGTTTATATTGACAGTTTTGATTCTGCTTCACTACCTCTGAGGTAGAGAAGCAGAATGACCAAGCTAAATGCTGAGCCGAACATTCGGCAATTCGCTCTCTGCTGTTCGGCCCCTTAGGTAATAGGGGTGAACAGCAGAAAATTAAGTCCGAGGCGAACTTGCTCTTCCCTTCAGTTCAGCCAAACATGCTGAGGCTATTCGGCTGAGCCAAAGTGAGGTGCAGTGAGCCAAATACAGCTGAGAGTATACGGCTAAGAGTAGCTGTACATGGCTGCAGTGAATAGCCGAACATGCTTCGGCTCCCTTCACTTCGGCACGGTTATTAATTTGGCTGCCTTAGGCAGCTTAGTGAATAACTACCTATCATGTACATGGTGAGAGACTGGTAGATGAGGAGGCTTCTCTTGCGACTCGTGTCCTACACCCCCTGGCAATGGGAACAGAGAGCAAAAGGACAGCGAAGAGCATGAGGGCCACTTAGGGGATTGGACACCATGCATGAGACGTCCAGTAGCGGGAAGTCAGCAACGCCAGAGGTCAAACTGGGCAGGCAGCGTAGAAACAGGATCGAGAGACTGAAGCGTGGTCATGATAGCCGAAGATCAGAACCAGCTGGGCAACAAAGTACAGAATCGGTAAGCAGAAGGCAAAGTCCAGGAAACAGGCCGAGGTCAGAGGCAGGCAGCAAGCAAGAGAGAGAGTCCAAACAATCCAGGTCAAAACAGGCAGCATGCAATCCAACAGGATACAGGCAAACAGGAACACTAGCTGAAAGATGATCAGCAATGTGGTAAGGGCAGGCTCATTTAAATAGGCCAGACTATTAAGGTAGAAGCGTCACTTCTGATGTGTCAGACGTCTGTGCAGCTTAAGGCGCACTTCCGATTGCGCATGCGCACCATAGCATGTTTTCCAACCACTAGGATTGGGCTCGATGTTTGAGCCTTAATGTGAGGTCGACTCGAACATTGCAAGTTTGTGTATTCACCGTACACACAATCTATCAGGGCGGTCGCTGGACTGTTCAACCGCTGAACGCAACGCAATGCACTGTGTGCATTGGAGAGCCCTGATTGGCTAGAGCCTTGCACCTGACCATAGGGCTGTGAGAGCCATGATTGGGCAAAGTCATGCAGGTAATTTGGGGTTCTTGTAAAGTTCTACACATCAAGCATATCAAACCATATCTTTAGGGACCTGACTTTGTCCATCTGGGAACAGTTATGCTGGAACATTAAGGGCCAAACTATTGCCACAAGATGGCACAATGTTGGAAGCGTTGGAACTATTGTCTAAAATGTCTTTGTATCATGTATGCTGTATCATTAATTGTACACTTGACTTGAAACAGATAACCTGAATAATTTGAGAGGTGGTCACATCCTTTTTTGTGATGGTCAGGTGTTCACAAACATTTGACCCTATAGTGTACCTTTAATCACTTTTTCCTTCACTTGGAACTTATCTCTGCAAAACCTTGGTCAAATAAATATCTCCTATAAATCGAGCATTGTTTTTTTTTTTGTTTAACAGGAAAAATGTAAGCATTGTTTAGCAAGATTTGTTACTCCAAAATATTTGTTGGTAATGATTCATATGAAGTGTGATTTTTTTAATGAAGGACAATAGGTACATTTTTAGCACAAAACACTTGCTATGTGACCCATTCCCCTCCCTCAACCCCATGTGACAGTGCTGTGGGCCTAATCGGCCCATTGCTAAGCATCAGTGCTTTTTTGGGGGTTGGGGTTGGAGTTATCAACCTGCTTACATAGGACCTCCTTTCTTCACTCCTGAACAGAGTAGAGGGGGAGAAAATAAAGGTGAGCATATGTAGCTGGAGGGGCTGGTGTATAAGTAAACCCTTTGTTTTGTTCTGCCTGGGCAAAAGTACAGATTCAGTTCAAAACAAGCAGAATCACTGCAACTTACACTAAACAAAGGCATAGTTGGATTGTGCCTGGGTTAAAATGACACCGATCATTTTGCCTTCCAAAGCTTACTATGAACCACAACAAAGGAATAGATATGTTTGCTAACACAAAGTGTAATGCAGTGGGTAGAGTAATTCTCGGATGTAATGGGCCTTTTAGAGCTGTGATGGTATTATAATTCCTAATGCATCTGTTAAGGATCTGTCTTGTGCTTCTTCCTCACACGTCAGTTGGAAACGCTGACAAAATAAAAAATGAACATGGGAATACATTTTGATTATGAGACCCTGAGTGCTGCTCCCTTTATCATAGTTACATAGTTACATAGTATTTGAGGTTGAATAAAGACATTAGTCCATCAAGTCCAACCTATTAGGATCTCATTCTAGGAGTACCTGTACCCCTGTATATTACGGTCCCTTAAGAAATCGTCCAAAAGTTTCTTGAACAATTCCACATTCTTTGCTGAAATCACTGTCTGTGGCAGTGAGTTCCAGACCCTAACTGATCTTACTGTGAAGAACCCCCTTCGCCCCTTGTGCTGGAATTTTTTTTCCACCAATTTTAGGTGGTGGCCTCTAGTTTTTGTAATGGAGTTAATTTTAAACAGTTTATCGCTAATGTTGCTGCCACCATTGAACATTTTGTACATGGAGATCATATCCCCCCTCAATCTCCTCACCTCCAATGTGAACATGTTTAAATTTAGTAGCCTTGTCTCGTAGCTCTGGTCCTCCATACCCCTAATTAGTTTGGTTGCCCTCCGCTGGACTTTTTCCAACTCAAGGACATCTTTTCTTAGTACTGGTGACCAGAACTGGACCGCGTACTCCAGATGAGGTCGAACCAATGATCTATAAAGTGGCAAAATTATAGACTTGTCCCTGCAATACATCCCCTTTTTAATACAGGACAAGACCCTGCTAGCTTTGTTTACAGCAGCCTGGCACTGCAAACTACCTTTCAGTTTGTGGTCTACAATGACCCCCAAATCCTTCTCCATTTCTGACTTCCCCAGCGGCATACCCATAATTGTATAACCCATTTGTTTATTTTTAATTCCAAAGTGCATTACTTTGCATTTATCGACATTAAACCTCATCTGCCACATTAATGCCCACTCCCCTATTTTATCCAGGTCCTCCTGTAATGTTATAGTGTCTAAGTCCGTGTCTATTACCCTCCCAATTTTGGTGTCATCCGCAAACACGGAAATATCGCTGTTAACACCCTCCCCGATGTCATTAATAAATAAGTTGAACAATATGGGACCCAGCACAGAACCCTGAGGCACACCGCTCATTACACTAGCCCAGTTATGTATGAGGCAGTGGGCAAAAAAAGCATAGAAGATTCTGATCATGATTCAGCATTTGGAACAGGAAAAGGAGATGTGACAGTAGACCATGTCTAAAATATTATTCCCCCTACCTACATTTATAATAGCGATAAATGATTACTGTTGATTAAAACCTGAATATACTGGCTCTCATGTTCAGGGCTGTATTTAGAGCTGATGCTGTCCTAGGAATAAATGATTAACAGTGCCTTCCATACGTACTGCATGAATAATATTGTGAAAATTAAAAGCGTAATATGGTATTGGACTCAGTATTCCTTCTGTTTTATATATGAATTAAGCATTGGTCTAAACTGTTCACCGATTAAGAGTCTGCAGAGTAGGACGGCTTGCTTGCTTTCTGTATGAGCTGTAGAGGGTCTTATGACCTGTCTCAGTAGCCCATCCCATTCAGCTTTGCTTTATTTACCAACATATATCTAAGGGAAACAGAAAGTGGTATGCTGTTGCCCCTTTTTTCCATTGCTGTATAATTAGTTTTAAAAGGAGCGTTTACTGCAAGAAACTTGGAGGCTGCCATTGCTGACTTTTTATTCTGCAAACGCTAGTTGCCTGTCTGTCACATCATCCCTATGGCTTTAGCTACTAACAAAACTTTTAAAGCTAGTTGGCCAGTATAATAGCAAGGAAATTGCCATGTTCAGAAGGGGAGGAAATGGAAAAACATCTTTTGATCCTGACAGAAATCTTGTGAGCTGATGACTTCCTGTGTTCTCTGTTTGTTCTTTACTCTATTAATTACATTATACCTAGCTATCTATGTGGACTGCAGGACACCCCCCCTCTATGTTAAGGAGAAAAAGTGAGGGTAAGGTGTTCTGTTGTCCTGTCTTGGGGTGGCAATGTTGCTTTGCCTTACAGTAGGGTGAGTGAGTGTTGTCACCCTGTGTCAGTAGCAGAATCGCCACATGAACATAAAGGAGAGAAAGGCTGAAAAACAAAAATTAAAGCAGTCACCAGAGCTAAGGACTGGTTCGCTGCAATATATTACATTTTAGCTCTGGGTTTAGATGCCCTATAAAACAAAAGATTATTCCAAACATGCCCACCTCAGAAACGGGTTATGTTCTGCATCCAGCTAATGGGTCTATAGGAATTTTGGCTACAATGATGCTATCAGTGTTGGATTATTAGGTAAGAATTAAGGTGTCAGTTTATACTCCTAAAAGAGCCCAGACCTTTCCCATTTAGTGTCCACAAATCATTTATTTTTCTAATGAAGTATAATAAGCTCAGGCTTTGAATCAGGGATTAGAGCATTCTCATCTTAACCTATTACCCAAGGCCCAGACCTATTATGGGTCTTTGAAATGGCATATGCACACATACAGTAAAATAACAGGATGGCTAGAGGATTCAAGATACTATGTACAGCTCAGATATTACACAGCTGCCTGCTCTGCCTTTGTGGGTTCTTGGCTGGTAGACTTTAGGGACCATTGGTTCATTTTTATATAAAGCGTATGCCCTGCTTCTTCCTTCACTAGATTACATTTTTTCACAGTAATCGCCATATGCCAAGGCTACTGAACAAAGGGAGGAGGCTGTTTAAAAGGTTGTCTTCTTTCACATGCACAAGAGCAAAATGATCAACATGTATTCCTACAGCACATTCCAAAAACTTTGGAATGTAGGTTGGACAATACTATGGAGAGAATGCATTGAAAATGAATATTGGAATTAAGGATCATCATTTTATCGGTGGCGATCAAAAAATAATATTCAGTGTTCTGGGACATAGGCTTGAACCCAAGGTTTATAATTCCCCACTGGATGAAAGAGCTACAGAATGCTATGGAGAATTCTAGAAAATGTGTGTATAGGTTGAATGTCATAAATATTAGAAATCCTAAATCTATGATATTTTCTCTTTGAAGGTAACCTTATTATTTAATGTTTAAAATAAACCATATTTTACTTTTTAATGGTCAGTATGATTTCCAGTGCTGTGCTCATTAGGCTCTGCCTACACCTCGCACTTTCTCTTACAGACAATTAAAGGTGGCAGGAAATTTGACTTGCAGGTGGTTTTAATGAAGCACAGGCAAAGCTTATCTAAAGCTGTAAGGACAGTGGCTATTTCCTGCTGAAACATATTAATTGTCAAGCTTCTTGAGCTCCATTCATCTCAGTTTATAATAAATGGTAGTTTTAGTCTATAAAGTTTAATGCACTTCTTTTCCTAATCAAACACAAAGCAGATTTCCTTACCTTAAAAAAAGACAGGGATCCTGTAAATTAGAAAAGAGCATATGTTTCTTGAGGACCCCTCAGTCCATGAATCTGTAGTAGTCTCAAGTGTATTCATGGTGCACCATTATGTCACATGCTGTGTAGGTGATTTAACTGGGGTGGTAGGGTGTGGTTGGAGTAAAGCGGAAGAATAAGAAGCTTTCCAAAGGCTAAAGGTGCCCATACACTGTACGATTCTCGTACGAGAATCGCGGGAAATCCCGCGATCGTACGAGAATCGTACAGTGTATGGAAGGCGTGCAACCGTTTCTACTGTACGGTCGCACGTCTTCCATCGAACAAGCAGGCTGGAAAACCCGCCGGGAATCGTACGATTCTCGGCGAGTGAGTGGCCTGCTTGTTCGACAACTGACGAACGGGCCGGTGTGCGCACACGCACACTGCCCGTTTGCCGTCCTTGCAAGTCCGCCCCTCATTGCAGTGTATGGCCACCTTAAGAAGAATAGCAAGTCCTTCAATGTCCCTGGTAGACATGTGCGATTCGTTTCGTTACGAATCGAAATTCGTACGAATTTTCCTGAGATTCGTAAATTCGGAAGCATCCAAAATCCGAATTGCAGTTTCCGAATTATATCCGAAATACGAAATTCCGTTAACGAATTTTGGATCCTAATTTCTTTGAAACGGGAACTAATATTACCCCTGTAAATGAGGTTGAACAACATGACAAGATTTTTTTTTTAATACGAAATACAGATCCGCTGCTGCTGAGGGTTGCATTACAATACAGGCAGGAAATACAAAATTCCGTTAACGGCATTTCGTTCCATTACGAACATTCGTTATGATGAAGTTAAAAAGCAAAATACCTTTGTTAATATTGAAGTTGACGGTAGTTTTTTTTTTAACCGAAATACGAAATTCGGATCCGAAATCCATTAACGGAATTCGTATTTCGTTTGGTTGACCAATCAGAGGTTTTCTCTTCTGCTGCTGAGAGTTGCATTACAATACAGGCAGGAAATACGAAATTCCGTTAACGGATTTTAGTTCCGTTACGAACATTCGTTATATTGAAGTTAAAAAACAAAATACCTTTGTTAATATACTGGAGTTGATGGTAGTTTTTTTTTATCCGAAATACGAAATTCGGATCCGAAATCCGTTAACGGAATTTCGTATTTCGGATAAAAAAAACAAACTACCATCGACTCCAATATTAACAAAGGTATTTTTGCTTTTTGACTTCATCATAACGAATGTTCGTAAAGTTACGAAAACGTGCCGAAACTAACGAAAATTAGTATTTCATACGAATCTGAATTGAGTTTCGGACACAAATTACGAAATACGAAATAACGGATATTCCGAAACGAAACAAAACACATTTTTTGACGGCGCACAAGTCTAGTCCCTGGCCATATGCACAATATTAACGTGTAACTCAAGTAGAAAATGGTTGTAACCTGTGTTCTTGGTTTTTGATACTGTGCCTGTGTCCCAGATATGGAAATTCAGTTTCTCTATTTGTTCTGGTGACTATTGTAATTGGCACTGTTGACAATCGGTGACTGGTAAAGAAGGCTAGAGGATATTATTCAATGGGGATAACTTTTCCAGTGAGAGCTATCTAAAAGAGTATTTCCCCTCACTTCCTGTTGTGTCTCTGGGATAGAAAGTAAAGTTATACCTTCCTAATGGGACACAGATGCAACAGAAAAAAAATTCTGACACAGGTTCTAACTATTCCATACTCTATCCGAAGCTTTAAAATTTTTGTCTAGAGCTACACCTAAAGGTGCCATGACCAGAACCGATACCATTCATCTACCACAGGCCAAAACTGCTGACCAATAAACTAAGGAATGCCACAGTCAGCCCAGGGTGAATAGAATGAACATTATGCAATTTTAGGTAAAAATGTATGTCAAAGTCTAGAACGTGTATGATGGGAAACTTATATAAAGTTATTTTCACTGTGAACAATGCTTTGTTATGTCAGTCCGATGTCCATTCAGTGCCATATATCTGCTAAAGCTATCTACTAGGCACCAGCAAAACTGAGATGCATTGAGAGTCAATTGTAAGGTGATATTAACTTTGTTTTCAGTGGCTTTTAGGGAGCAACACACTTTAAAGGCCTCCAGAGGTTTTCAAAAGATCCTTTCAACTATCCTGAAAAAACATCCCACATTAGACTCATTATTTGTTGTTATTTTCACAGAAAGAAGAAAACAGACAGTAAAAAAAAGGAAAATAAAAAAGTCTTAGTAAAGAAAAACAAAATAGGAGATTGTTTGTAACAAATTTCTATTAAGCAGCTGTAATGCAAGTAGACCAAAATGTTTTCAATTCAGTGAAATTTCATGGCAAAATGAATTTCACCAAAATCACTCTTCTCACAAAACCAGCCAAAGACATGAGATGATGATCTGATGTATGTGGTCCCCTCTTCATAGAAACAAATATGACGCTCTAGCAAGCTGTGGGCTGCCGAATCACATATGCATAATACCTTAAAACCCAACTGAAGTATTTATTTCTGTAATTTAGTAGTACAACAATAGATATGTTCTTCTTTCTGCTTTTTTTTACACTAGGGGGTTATTCACTGTTGAGCTCTCTTTGACCGCTGGAGCCCTTCGTTTCAGTCGAACCGAAAGGCAGCTGTACGCACAATAGCCCGTACAGCCGCCAAAGGCGGCCAAGCGGCTCAGCACGAAGGCATATGCATCAGCTCGACTGAGCCGAAGTGACAGCTGAAGCGGGGCAAACGGACTACCGAAGGCCATCTGTTCCCCCCGCAAATGACAGCTGGGCGGAGCCAGCCGTGATCTAATGGCTGGCTCCGCCCAGTTGTAATGACAGATCGGTGTCCCCAAATGACCTGGGGGGTTGATCTGTCATTGAACAATAACAACTGGGCGGAGCCAGCCGTGACATTACGGCCGGCTCCGCCCAGTTTTAATTTATTGACCGGGACCTGCTAGAAGGCTATAGTAGGTGGCGACCAATAGGAAACAGTTGGGCGGAGCTAGCTGTCACTGCTAGCTCTGCCCAATTGTTTTTTTCTATTCTTTAAAATATCTTTATTTATTTTTTACTTTTCTTATTTTTGATCATTTTAAAAATAATTTTTCAACTTTTTTTTCTTTTTTTTTGACACTCTTTTCACTTATTTTCTATTCTGCTCGGTACCTCTGAGATATCGAGCAGAAAAGCAGAGCCAGCATTCGGCTGTTCACTCACTGCTGTTCGGCCCCTATGAGAATAGGGGTGAACGGCAACGAGTGAGCTGCCGGAGATTTGGCTCAGCTGATTCAGATGTCCAAAAGTCCCTCTGCACTTCGGCTCAGCTGAACATGCAGAGCCAATGTTTGGCTGATTTCAGCTGATGTATGGCTGAAATCAGCCGTACAAGCCAGAAGTGAATAACTGAACAGCATTTGGTTCACTTCACTTCGGCCCGGTTATTCACTTGGCTGCCTTTGGCAGCTTTGTGAATGAACCCTATAAGTGCTGCAGAAATGGTTAAATATCCTTTACTAGCAACATGCTGACGAGTCTGACCGCTGCTCTCACACACAAGCAGCAGCTCATGTTTCCAGTATTCCAACATACCCGCTGCATAGTGCACAATCAACAGCACTCACACTCCCAAAGCAGTGCTGTTTATTGGAGCATTGTGTAGGGGTTGGGTCAGACCACTAGAGACCTAGGCTGATGCTTGTATGCAAGAGTAGCAGTCTGACAATACTGCTAGCAAAAAATATTTTAACCCTTGTTGCAGCACTTATATGTAACAAAGAAAAACAAAAAGAAGATAATGGTTTTACTGTATATGCATTCTAACTGCTTTACAGTATAACATACCCAGGATTTAACACTGAATAATTAAACTTGAATAAACTTAGTCATGACCAGTTCTCTTTAAATAAGAATTTTTGTTTCAGTGCAAATAGTGGGATTTAAAGCCCATCTACCATAAATGTTTTTCTTTCTATTTTGTCAGATGCATTGCATATTTGGAAAATGAGCAGAGGTTAAAGCTGTTCTGCAACATTTTCGCTAATATTATCGTATATTTCAGAGATAGATGTTGAAAAGCCAGGTTTTAATTTCTTATGTTACTGTTACGTGAAATTGGTTTAGTCATTTAGGCGTCTTCTGCTCTACAAATGTATGCTAAGGCTTTTTAAACGAGGATGTTATGTACAAGGTTTATACACTGTCAGTGCTATTACATTAAAGGATTAGCCTTAAAAACACAAATAAATTCAATAGCTTTTTGCGTTTGGCTTTTGTGTGTGTTCTTTTTACTCAAAAATGCCATATCCGGTAAGGAAATGCAGATGATGTATTAGGATTAACATATAAATGGGATAATTGCAACAATTTTGGCTAAGTGTATAAATAGTGGTAAAAAGTGCTTTTAAAGAGACCCTGTCACCATACTAAAAAAAATGATGGTAAAAGCATAAGAAAACAAGCTTACTTGCAGCATTTTTATTTTCCATAAATTATTTAATTAACTTGCAATGTGCCTCTAAAGTTGCAAATTTGACTACTCCAGGAAGAGTCAATCCTATAAGTCCTCTCTCTTATATGTCATAGCCTTCTCTTACCCTGGTAGTGTCTAGTTACTGTCTGTGCTGACCCAGCATCTCTGTTGACTTTTCCCCTCCCTACATAACCTTTTATGTAGCTGACGAAAGGGAATACTATGAGTGACAACTCTGAGCCTGCTGGGGCTGCTGATAGCACATCCAAGATGGCAATGCTTAGCAGAAGTCTGATCAAGCAAATATAGGCAGGGACAGTAAGGCTGTACTTGTGACACTTGCAAGTCATCATATCCATTGACTACTGGGTGTCAAGGATGTAACACTGGCTTGAGGTGGAACAATATGTGCTTGAAGTACTAGCCTGCTCTGCTGCACGTCATGCCAGAGAGGGCCTTCACCACAGCAATGTAAAATTGTCACTGAAATATAAATACATAACTTTGTAAAGTGTAGCTACACTTTACATTTATTCATTCTAAGTCACCTGATCTAATTTTAAAGGCCAGGACGTTCACTCGTGGTGGCTGGTTATTATGATGATAAAATCCTGCATTAGTTTGAAGGGTCCACTAACCACAAATGAGCTAAGCCTATGCTAAGCCCAAACCCAAATCTCATTCCTACTCCTGCATATGCACACTGGAGTTACTTTATCCTGGCACCTAGCTCAATTCTTGGCTTCTTACAGATGCTGAGAATGGACCAGTTCACTCCAAGCTCGCTCCTGTTATGGACTACAATCTCGTGTTTAGTTTATTAATTTGTATAGAAGTTCAAGTCCATCATGGGAGCGAGTGTGGATTGGTGGCTACTTTATAACACACGCAGGGACCATGGGGAACAAAAGTAGCCTCCACATGGGGTACTTGAATGCATTCTTAAGGTTTAACTTCTGAGTTTAGTGTCACTTTAACATTTGTTGACATAAGACATGAGCTACATAGAGAGTGAATTGTTTTCAGTAAGTTGGCTGTGTTATAGACTTGCACTGTGAAAAGGAGCAGTATAGCATAACGATTGTGCAGCACTGCAATGCAGGAAGCAAAGTCTGAGCAAATATGTCTTCTCCAAAATAAATACAGTGCATTGTAAAGGGAATAGACTTAACTGGCAATGGCTGCTATAACCAGTGTTTAGTTTGAATACCCAATCACTCATAATGGAATATAAACAAAAAAAAATATTTTGGTAGTATATGAACTGATTGTAGCAGAATCAATTTCACCTTATTTACTTAGCTCAGTGACATTTACACTTGCAGGACAACATTCACTTAGCAATGCAGCCCCACTAACCCAGAACAAACATTTAGGCAGTGCAGACAAAGTGAAGTCTAAATTGATCTACATACTTGTTCCAGGTATGTGACTCAAAAAAGTATTGAAGCCATTGGATCAGATTAAAAGTCAGTAAACTAGCATTTTTAGAAAGAGATCTCTGTTTGCTGCTTTTGTATTTCCTTCATCATAGGTTTCCTCTATAACATAACTGGTGATCAAGTATGTGCTTTTAATATACCCTGCACATGAAATCTGTTTGCTGCTTAGTTGTTACTGACAACTGTAGTCAGAAAGCCGGCTGTGCATCTCTACAGCTAAACACGTCTCTCTGGACTCGAAAACATATTAAAATATTCTTCTAGAAATACTTGCCTGCTACAAACTCTTGACTTGTCAGCCCTTTTCTTTGTACCATTTTATTAAAGAAAGAACACGGCTCCTACATTGGCGTCAAAGATTTATGATGCTTGTGGTACTGGCGTCTACATTATTTATGTTTTGTCTGACTTTGGCTGATCCGAATCTAAATAAATTGTGATATTAACCAAAAGTCAATTGTTTTATGACTTTTCCATTCTATATGTTTTGTTGCCAAAGGAATTTTATGTCCTTAAAGGCCCATTAAGCCATAAGTACCTGTGATCAATCAGGAAAATACACAGGATTTTGAAACAGAAAGTTCCAAATTAGCAAATAAAGAGAGAATATTCATATATAACAGCTATATAAAAGGTATAATCACTTTCCGATGCCTGCTAAAGATGAACATTATGGCTAGATGAATGTGTTTCCCTATTAGTGCATGCTTTCTCTTCTTTCAATCTCGTCAGTCACTGGGCACATATTTTGCTGTCCTCCTGCCTGCATAAACACCATGTAACACAATTACTGTGAGAAAGGGACGAGGCTGTACAAAACTTTACATTATATGGTTAGAAGAGTTACATAGAGCAAATATTTGTATCCATGCTGTCATAAGCTGATGTTAGCTGTTCTAGGATCAAATGAAAGTAGATGTGAACCTTAACTAAATTTCATTTTTGCCCAAGCACTGTGTATCAGTGTGTGTCTATAAACATTAGAATGCAATCCTTTTTTCCACTTTTTTTATTGTTTGTTGAATCTCAGGGCAGCTGATCTCTAACAGCCTCTTTGCAACTACTTCTTGTCTACATACATGTAGTAGAGATGGCATAATGACGTCATAAGCAAGGTAGCAGCTTTGCCACCCCATCCCTTCTATTGATATTAAGGATTACAATAGGCACAGAGAAGCTGCCCCATTTGCTTTGTCTGTACTGGTGTAGCTCCATCAGATAATAACTGAGAGTTACTGAAAGTACACCCTGACAGGCAGGTTCACAGCTCTGACAGACAGTACTTCCCCAATGGTTTATTGCAGGAGGATGAAGGTTGTAACTGGGCCCCTTGTGCCTCAACCAGGCCCTCGGTTCCTACCTAAGTCACTTTGTAGATGACCTGGCTCTGCAATACAGATATGGCTACATGGATTTTCTCAGGGTGGGGTTTCTACTGGTGACAATGGTGGACCATTCCTATGTATTGTGTACGGAAATGGCCACTTTTAGTCTCCAGTCAAAGGCCGTGTGACAAGTTGACAATACCATTGTTAGACAGGGACACAGTGTTGTCACCCTACAGCAGAAAGTGCCTACAAATAGGATATTTCCTGCAGGATCACCATGTATTATTTTAATGAAAGCTGTGGGTTGATAATATAGAGAAATAAAGTTTAGCTTAGAGATTTTAGTGATCAGGTATAGATTATTTATTCTAAGTCTGTCACATTCTCAGTATACTTCAGAAAAATTAAATCTCAATGACGTGTCTACAATTCAGTAAAATCAAGTAAAATGATTTTTTCTGTTGCTGATCGGGCTCCTATTAGGTTTCCTGTCCTGTCTGCCATCAAAACGACAGCCATTGTTAGATAAAATGTTGTATTTAACCAGTGAGAGCCCTTTTAAGCCTGTTATGTCAGAGATCTGTTATGGTAATCACAGGGTTTTAAAGAAAATCTGTGTTGCGAGAAACATGGGGTTTGTCATTGCTAACCTCCCGCTAAAATTGCTAGTTAGCTGCTTGTCATTTTGATCAAACAGCTTCAATGGATTCTAAGAAACCGAGGCAGAATGTATGCAGATCAGGAGTGATGACACTCAGATTTAACTTTCTGCATATGTACTCTACATCAGTGACTAGGAAAACACTAAAGCCAGGGATCAACAAGGCAACTTATTTATATTTTGCACCAAGATTAAAACCCAACAAATATTCAAAGCGGTTTAAAACATAATTTTATAGCTGGCTGCAATATAATTGTGGATATCTGAGCTAACAGATTCAGATATAGGGCCAGAAAGTGTTATGTCATTTTGATTTCATTAATCTAGACCTAAGCTGGGTATCAAGGTTATATTTTCTTCATTCAACCTGCAGACTGAACAAAGAAAATATAATAGATTCCTCCATCAATGCTTGCGAGCGTGGAAGGAGGAATCCCCTGCTCTTTCCATTGTATTCTGCCAGCTCCATTCAGCTGATAAGTTTCCAATCTGCTTCTTCGATCAGGTGATCGAGGGATGCTGGGTGGAAGGGTGGCGACAGTGTTGCCCGCAGTATAAATTTTGGCTGGTTCATCAGGAGCCAGCCAAAATTTAAACTGTGTGTACCCGTCATTAGGGCCTTAGTTATAAGCAGTGGTAGAGTGCTTAGCACACTGCTTGTTTCAGAGTACTGAGCAAGTGCTGTACAAATGAATGAGGTTAAAGAAACCTGAGAGGAGTCTCTGGCTACATGACCCATCAATATGATTGGCCTCTTTCTCAATCACAAAGTTCTCTCTGCTGCATTAAGCAGAGAGAACTCAATGGGTCAGAGCAGGCTTCAGACAGTGGCCTTTATTTTATGAATGGCATAGTCAATGAAAGCCACGGTAACTTTGTGATGTCCAATAAATAGTGGTATAAAATTTATGCTATACAAAGCCCTGTTAGTAATGCAAATTTATGGTAGCATTACAACACAACTAAATGCATATGCTGTAGAAGCTTTAAGGGAAAGGCTACTGAAAAAAAGGGAAAAGGGAAAGGCAAGAGAAAATATAGCAGAGGACGGATTAGTGATCTGGGGGACAAGAAAATTTGTTTTCAAAATATCTTCAGTTTATACAAGTTTACATACAACAAGCCATATTACCTACTATCTCACTATTTGGAAATATAGCAAGTATTTTACTTCAATATCCTAATTTGGCTCAGCAGGAGCATCAGTGCGACACCGTGTGCCTTTCCCCTTCGTGAGTATTGATATTGATGAATGAGAGACTGATCTGTGTGTCTTCTTGCATTGTTGATGATCTCATTTAAGTTTCCACTTTGTGGCAAATTGATTGTACTTTTTAATGCTATGCATGCCATGTGACTCTGAAATGATTTATCTTAGAAAAAAGTTCAGCGTTCCGGATATTCACAAATGTATTGCCAACCATGAAGGCTTTGTAATGTTCTTTGCTGTACTCAACAATGTAACAACTCAGTGAACAATCATTTTGGATCATTAATTTGGAGCAAAGCTTTCTTTGTTTTTATTTAAAGCTTGACAGGAAAAAATGTCATTTTCTACATGAGTGTTTGTGCCATTTAGCACTGTTCAATTTTTGTGTAATGTAAAGAAAGAAAAAAAAAAGAAGCTTTTTATAAAACAAAAACTCAAATTAAACAGTACTCTAAGTACAGTACTGCAGATAAAATTACTGAACTAAAATAAATCAGCATATTGTAGAGCTTAAGCCCATGTAGGGTGAAACACATTAGTCAGTGGAATCTTGACAAGGTGTCATAAACTTACCTGTGCTTGGGAAATGTTGAAGTGAGAGCACTTTCTTTTGTTGACTCTTGTATACACAGCATGAACAAGCTCTCATGTAAGTGTGCAACCGACGGGGACAAGAAGTCGGTGCAGGGTAGCAGTGTCAGTCACTTCTAACAAAGACTGGATAAATTACCAGCAAAAACCTTCACTGTACTAACCCTTTTATAATCAGAAGTCATTGAAGTCTAGGTCATCTGTAGCTGTCACTCAGTAATTCAAGTGAATATGTACTCACACAAGTTAGTTTAAAGCAGGGGTAGTGAATTAAAATTCAAGAAGGTCTGGTGGATACAATTTCCATCAAGCCAAGGTCTGAATCGCAGTCTGGACAGAACGTGTCTGTACTGCGGTCAACCATTAAGCTACATACACACCAGCAGCTCCACTGCCATGCACTGCTGGTGTGTGTTCCCAGGCACAGTGCTGATGTGCCGATCCTGGTGCACTGTTTATTTATTTATTTTTGTTAGAAGTCCCCCCTCCCAATTTACATACACGTGCATGCCTTACGCTCATTAGAATGGCGGGGGCGGCAGGGATGGTTTTCATTTTTTAATTTTAATTGTATAATTTTTTACTTTTTTTATCGCTTTTTTATTAGTTTTATTTCACGTAACTTTTGCCATCACAAAGTGGATAACAAGCCCCTATGTGACAGCATTTGGAGGTGACGGGTTCTCTTTATAGAGACATCAGACTCCTGATGTCTCTCCTGCCCTCCAATACAGACCATTAAGCATCGCTTTTTTATTAGTTTTATTTCACGTAACTTTTGCCATCACAAAGTGGCTAACAAGGCCCTACGTGACAGCATTTAGAGGTGACGGGTTCTCTTTATAGAGACATCAGACTCCTGATGTCTCTCCTGCCCTCCAATACAGACCATCAAGCATAGGAATGTGCTTGATAATCTGTTTAACTGGCACTTCAGCCAGCTTCTGACAGCTGGAGCTAGAAGTGCTGAGAACACAAGATGAATTATGGACATGGTTCTGTGGCCCAGTGAAAATAGAAAAACTATTGGTAACCTTTAAAAAAATTACAGAGAGCTTTTTACCTGACTTAGTTCCCTAATCTTTATTTTACAATGATGCAATTACAGTGAACTCCTGTTATCCGGAATCATTGGGGATTGGTAGATTCTGGATAAATGTAGTTTATGATTGCGTGAGAGTTACTATTAATAACAGTTTCAACCAATGCTATACACCATAAATATACAATTCCATAACACTATATTGTACTCTAAGCCATTAGCAATACATTGCAGTACGGTGAGTAATCACTAGGTGGCGATCACAGGATAACAACTTTCGCTCGCACTTCACAAACTATTGATCAAACACCTGTTTTCAGGAAAACACAGAACCTTTCAGAAAGCATCAGACACTCATTCCCAGGATCATCCAGCAGATTTCAGGCTGTACCTGTGCCTTCCATGCTCCAGAGCCTTCTCTCCCTCTCCTAGAAGGTGACAGATCGGCAGAAGAGTGAGTACACACGGGATTTTTTTTTTTGCCGATTGGATGAAACTGACGGTTAGCTGAGTTCCGGATAACAGAGAGTTATAGAAATAATACATCCCTAATTCCGAAAAAGTAAGAAAACGGTGTAAAATCCATACAAAAACAGAATGTAGTGATTTGCAAATCTCATAAGCCCATATTTTATTCACAATAGAAAATAGAAAACATATTTAATGTTTAGTCTGAGAAAATGGACCATTTTAAGAAAGAAATAAGGTAATTTTGAAACTGACGGCAGCAATATGTCTCAAAAAAGTTGGGACAGGACACCAAAAGCTGGCAAAGTAAGTGGTACTAACAAGGAAGAGCTGGAAGAACATTTTGCAACTAATTAGGCTAATTGGCAACAGGTCAGTAACATGATTGGTATAAAAAGAGCATCTTAGAGAGTCAGTGTGTCTCAGAAGTAAAGATGGGCAGAGGTTCACCAATCTGTGAAAAGCTGCATCTAAAAATTGTTGAACAATTTCATTATAATGTTCCTCAATGTAAAATGACATAGACTTTAAATATATCATTATCTACAGTACATAATATCATCAAAAGATTCTGAAAATATGGAGAAATCTCTGTGCACAAGGGTCAAGGTTGAAACTCAATATTAGATGCCCGTGATCTCTGGGCCCTCAGATGGCACTGCATTAAAACAGACATGATTGTGTGATGGACATCACTGCATGGGCTCAGGAATACTTCCAAATATCACTGTTTTTGAACGCAGCTCACTGTGCCATCCAAAAATGCAAGTTAAGCTCTATCATGGAAAGACAAAGCCATATCTGAACATGATCCAGAAACGCCGCCGTCTTCTCTGGGCCAAACCTCATTTAAAATGGTCTGTTGCAAAGTGGAAAACTGTTCTGTGGTCAGACGAATCAAAATTTGACATTCGTTTTGGCAAGCATGGATGCCGCGTCCTCCGGACTAAAGAGGAGTGGCTTGTTATTAGCTCAGTTCAAAAGCCTGCATCTCTGATGGTATGGGGTTGCATTAGTGCGTATGGAATGGGCAGCTTGCACATCTGGGAAGGCAATATCAATGCTGAAAGATATATCTAGGTTTTAGAGCAGCATATGCTCCCATCCAGCTGACATCTTTTTCTGGAAAGGCCTTGTATATATTTCAGCAGGACAATGTTAAACCGCATACTGCATCTATGACAACAGCATGGCTTTGTAGTAGGAGAGTCCGGGTGCTTAACTGGTCTGCCTGCAGTCCAGACCGTTCACCAATTGAAAATATCTGGTGCATCTTTAAATGAAATATACAACAAAGACCCAGGACTGTTGAGCAGTTAGAATCCTATATCAGGCAAGAATGGGACAATATTCCCCTCTCAAAGCTCCGGCAACTGGTGTCCTTAGTTCCCAGACATTTGCAGAGTGTAGTTAAAAGAAGAGGGGATGCTACACCATGTTGCTGCCATCAGTTTCAAAATTACCTTATTTTTTTCTTAACCTCCCTGGCGGTATTCCAGAGTGTAGCTCGGGGTTACTTTTTCATACCATAAGCGGTAACCCCGAGCTACACTCGGGAAAGCTGCATAGCATTTACTTCCCTTGTCCCTCAAGCCGCGCTGTGTTCTGCGGCCGATGCCGGCTTCCGTCTTCCGGGTTCCGTCGCTTGCAAACGTACGCGTCACAGGGGGGCGGAACCGGCGGGATATTTAAAAAAATAAAAAAAAAAACGACAAAGACGAAAAACATTCGAAAGAAAAATAGACCGAAAAATGACACGAAAAAAATTACAAATCATACCGCCAGGGAGGTTAAAATGGTAAATGTTCTCATTCACAAACATTTGATATGTTTTCTATTTTCTATTGTGAATAAATACGGGTTTATAAGATTTTCAGATCAATGCATTCTGTTTTTATGCAGATTTTACACAGCGCCCCATCTTTTTTGGAATAGGGGTTGTATAAATAAAATAAATAATGTGCTTTTTAAAAAATCAAACTAAAATTGGATTTCTGTAAAGCTTTGAGTGGGGTCGTGCCCCAGGTATTATATTACATAAAAAAGCCTATATTAAAACAGAAAAAACAGTAATAAAAAAATTATTCAGAATGAATACTTCTTCCATTTGAAATTTTTCCTAAAAATAAATACATAAATAAAAAAATAATATACACATACATAAATATGTTTTTTTAGGTTTAATAAATAGGAGTTTAACTATTAAATACCTAAAACCCATAAGTAAGAAGTTACAAAACATTACATTTCCCCACATTTTAAAAATAAGTCTAACATAAAAAATGTATGTTTTAAATTGATCTTTTATTTTACAATCACATCACATCTCTCTAGTATCTTCCAGCATATTCTTTGTTGAGAGAGAAAAGATTGCAGTCTGGATCAATATATCCTGCTCACTTTCAAAACTTTTCTTTTATATATGTTGCTTAAAACAAAAGCAGGCACTTAGAACAGCTTCTATTTGTGCATTGCATTCAAGACTTGCCCGAAAGATAGTAACAAATTGCAGAACTGACTAATTCATTCCACTCAACACCTTTTCAGCTTTAGGTAAGGAATTTATCTCACGTTTCCATTTATTTTCCATCCCAGTTCAAAGCTTCCTTTAGCTCCTTGATCTATAAACATATTTGCTTTTTCATCACCCACCCAACATTTTCTAACCAACATCATTTAACCGAGATCAAACCTCATATCCTATGTGTCATCCTCAATCTGATTTTCACCCATTATTTGCATTTTGTTGAGGTAAATTTTGTGATTTATGTGACAGACTTACACAAAAAAAGCATATGATAATATTTAATGCATTGCAAAAAAGGGCTTTATAAATACTCTCTAAGCAAATGTATTACTCCCATTTATCCCTTGTATATACAGTAAAAAAACATGCTGTTCAGCATCTATAAGAATAGGCCGAACAGCAGCGAGTAGCATGCCGGAGGTTCGGCTTAGCCGATCCAGATGTTGGATCGGCTGAGTCGAACTCCTTCTGCACTTTGGGTCGGCCGAACATGCTGAGCATGTCCAGTCGACCCGAAGCCACCTGATGTACGGCTGATTTCAGCCGATATACGGCTGACATCAGCCGTACTAGCCTGAATTGAATAGCCGAACAGCGTTCGGCTCACTTCGCTTTAGGTCGGTCATTCACTCGGCTGCCTGTGGTAGCTTAGTGAATAGACCCCTAAATTATTTTATTATTCAAGCTTCATTAAACTCAATCACTAAAATCTCACATAATTTAACATGATAATGTGTAATTTCACTTTTTCCTTAAATAATATTTAGTATTCCCGCTATGAAGATGCTGATAAAAGCACTTTCTGTTATGGGGTGACAACATTCTGTCCCTGTCTGGCATTGTCACCCTGTCACATGTTCTCATTGTATAGACTATTGGTCTGATTTACTAAGGGAGCTGAGAACCTTCACACAATAAATTGCATGAACAATATTTATTATTGGTATTTATATAGAACCAACAATTTTATGCAGCTCTTTACATAGTTGCACATTCACATCAGTCCCTACCTTCAATGAGCTCACAATCTAAGGTCCCTATTGCACACACAAGAAAAACAAATTATGGGCAGGAGCTAATTAACCTACCAGAATGTCTTTGCAATGTGGTAGGTCACTATAGTACTTAGAAGAAACCCACACAAGCACAGGGAGGACATGCAAACTCTATACAGACAGTGTCCTAACTGGGTTTTGAACCAGGGCCTTCTAGTGCTGCAAGGAAGAAGTGCTAACCACTAAGCCACTGTGCTGCGCATTCACTTTGTGAATTGTATCATGTGCAAATGAAATGAATATTGACACAATTTATGGTGTGAGGATTCTCAACTCCTATAGTAAATCAACCTCTTAGTAGATATGCTAATGCTCAATGCAGTCACCATTTAGACAGAAAGTAGCTGTAAAGCATCTGTGTGAGATTACCAATTCTGAGATTTTTTGCTTTTTCTTTTTTTAATGATCTTTATTTTTCTTTTTTCAATAATCTTTTTTTCCCCTTTTTTTTTAAATCTGTATTTATTTTTTACTTACATTTGGAAACAGTTTCCAAATGATCATTTATTCACATTTTTCTATGTTTTGTTTTTTTTCCAACTTTTTTCATTGTTTTACTGTTACGCTCGGTACCACTGAGGTACCAAGCAGAATAGACGAGCTCAGCGGAATTCGGCTATCCACTCACTGCCGTTAGGCCCCTATGAGAATAGGCTGAACGGCAGCAAGTAGCCTGCCGGAGGTTCGGCTCAGCTAATCCAGATGTTGGATCGGCTGAGTCGAACTCCTTGTGCACTTCGGCTCAGCCGAACATGCTGAGCATGTACGGCCGAACCAAAGCCAGCCGAAGCAAGCCGATGTACCACTGATTTCAGCCATTGTACGGCTGAAATCAGCCCTACAAGCCTGAAGTCAATTGCCGAACAGCGTTTGGCTCACTTTACTTAGGGTTCGGTGTTCACTCGGCTGCCTACGGCAGCTTTGTGAATAACACTCATAATCTTAATCATGAAAAAGTTTCTAATCCTTACAGAATTGCTCTAGTTTTCCACTACTTTTCCACTATAATTGTGAAGGTCCCCTCTGGGTTATGTGGTAGGTGTATTAGGTACTCCTCTGTGCTACTAAAAGAATGATCTAAAGTAGAGGTCCTCGTTCAGCTTAAAGTGACAATGAAGAGTTGGCACATACTTAAAGGGATGTATTTATAAACAATTGCAGAGCCATTCGCCTTGCGATATTGCAGGTACATTCATTCTGTGCAAACGGAGGCAATAACTAATGTTATGAGCATATTTTCTTTACTGGTCGAATGTAATAGCTGAAAAATATTACAGTATGGTCAGAATATGGAGCTGAGGAGCATAGGAAATAAGTATTTATTTTCAATAGCTCTGCAAATGTTTTATAAATATAAATACACCCCAAAATGTATCTCCATTCAAAACTTTTCTTTTTTGGGGGGGATGTTATGTTTTAAATAGAGTAGGGAATGGTTAAATACCCCATCAGGCTTTTGTTGCTGTATGTATCCTGATGGAGATATTTCTCTGCAGTTCCTGTCCCAGAGATACAACATGAAGTGAGAGAAAATAGAACAAATTAAGGAACCAAAAATAGACCAAAGTAAGGAACCGGTGTTCCTACTGCAAAATTTTTGATCCCCATCACTTTAACTCCCAGTGGCAATAGTCTAAAGGACAAACAGAGAGGATGAATCTTCCAAATGGGGACAGGGATCGTACTAAGAATATGACAGGGTTCTTACCCGTTATTACTCTATCCAAAACTAAAAAGAAAAAGATTTGGCTAGACATACACTTTGGCTAGACTTCAACCACTTCAGGAGCACAATACATATATAAGTAGGGCTGGATTTCCCACAAGGCCAACCGAGGCCCGGTCTCGGGCAGCAGGGAGTAGAGGGGCAGCAGGGGTGTGGAATAAGCACAGTGGCATAGTGGTTACTATGTAAAGTGCTGTGTAAATTGTCAGAGCTGTATCCTCTGATTCAGATTACAATTTAAGTTGAAGCGCTGTTCCCTCTGAGGATCATCCGGGATTATCCAATATATACGTCAGCTTGTCCATAGAGTGTATGTTTGTGTTTGAGTGAACGGGTTGTTGCAATAACCATTTTTTTTAGATGTACTATGGGTGTTGGTTGAAGCTGTGCAATTTATCCTTTCTAAGAATTTTATATTCAATAAAACTATTAATTTTGTACTACATTTGGACTCTCCGACCCTCTTTATTAGCTGCACTTTGAGTTAACCCCCTTTTGATTTATCTCCTTTTTTCTGTTTACAGCTTTAACATACACCCACACTGCAAGGGTTAACTGCTTGTTGTGGTCTAGGGTCTAAAAAAAGATATACTCTACTGAACCTCGGTACTGCCGTGGTGACTACTCACCTCTATCTCCCTCCACTCTGGCTGTGGAATGACCTTCAGCATCCTCACTTCCATTGCAGGTGAATGGATGTGATGAGGACATGGGTCCTGATACACCCTGGAGACAAGGGGGGAGAAGAGGTTGCAGGGACCAATCTAGCAGCCATGTGGGACCAAGGATCTGGTGAGTATATCTTTTTTCTTTTAGACCCTAGACCAAAACGAATCCCTCCACCTGGAAGTCACTTAGTAATACAAACCTGTACAAGTCCTTACCCATTCGATCCAATACTCAAAAAGGTATTTAATAGTGCAAACTATTAAAGGATGGACAATGGTACCTCCTTCAGGTACAGAGGTTTAGGTACTTTCACTGACAAATCTATAGGTAAAAAAAAATTTGAAGGCAAAAGTTGCAATCAAATAATAATTAACATTTTAGTTTCAGCCAAAGGAGGAGTAAATAAATATTAAACTAATTCCGAAAGTTTGAGGAAGGTGTGAGTGATTGTTTGTATCAAAATGTATCAACACAGAGCACTTCTATGGGCTGGCTGAGAATGAAAGAACATATCATGAACAATTTATAAGAACAAGGGCTCTTTTTGTCAGAACTGTGCCTTAGTTCCCATGAAATGAATGACTTGAGTAGATAATGGGCAAGTTTCACTTCTGCACAAACCATGATAAACAACTAACTGATTTGTTTTTGACATTGTAGAACATTACCTAAAGCTGAACTCCAGTCATATATCTAAATACGCAGATGAAATATGTACAGTATATTGGAGCTGTTTTACCTGCCAGAGGATTAGTATTTTTGTCCAATCAGTTCTGATATCTACACAGTCCCATCACATAGCAGGGCCAGGAGGATGACACCACTTTCTGTGTTACAGTTAAGGAATGCAATAGCAGCATCTCTCCATCCTCTCCAGCCTGCTGGTTGGACCCAGCTGTCTAAACCCAAGAACAGAAATGTAATAATTTGCAGCTTACCAGACCTTAGATGCCTATAGGACATTAGCAAAACATAAGAATATATATTTTTTATTTATTTTTATTATACAGGGTTTGCACAGCGCCAACAGTTTGCACAGCGCTTTACAAAATGGGTGAGTCAGTACAGTTACTATACAATTTCAGTACAATAGGGTTAAGAGGGCTGCTCGTGTATTGAGACAACCATTAATGAAAGAGTTAAGCTTTTTCAGACACCCGATCCCTTTCCGGAATCGGGTGTCTGATAGTTAGAGCAGAGCGGCCTTTGCAGCTCTAGCCTTTACTGACAGCTGGTATAGATCGGGAAATCCCGATGTATACTGGCTTTTTTTTTTTTTAAACTTTCATCAATAGAAACATTTAGGTACATGTTTTTATTGCTGAAACGATGTTGCAGGTTTCTGATAATTGTTGGAACGATCAGAAAACCTTTAGTGACATCTGATCCTGAAATGCTGCAGAATCAGTGTCACTAAGGTTATTATTGGCTGTTCTTAGGTTGGAGCAGCCTAACCAAAAATTAATTAATGAAATTATCAAGCAATAATAGTGAGATGTATTCACAATGACTGCCTTATATAATTAAATAAATAAAATAAAAATGTCAAAAATGTTTTTAAAAATAGTGAAAAGTGTAAGAAAAAAATTAAATGTAAAAAAAATAAAAATAAATGCAACAAATAACAATGATATATTTAAATATATTTTTATACTATCATTAATATAAAAATGATCCCATTACAATGAACATCTGCAGCTGAGCTGCAGATTTGTTTTTTTTTACCCTAAGGGGTGCGTATGTTTAATTTAACCCCCTCATGACAGTGATCTTCAAAGTATGTCGCTGTGACTAAGTGTGACATTTAGTGACAGTGACATTGTATGCCAAGTGACCGCTTTTGTCTTTAGCTTTTAGAGAAAAGAGATTAAAATGTTAGGTTTTAGTTTTAGGCTGAGAAGTACAGAAACAATGCTAAAATCCTAGGAATGTGCGTTTTTTTCCAAAAAAAAGGACAAATAAATGTTTGTATTTAATTAATTTTTTTTTAGCTGTGCAATTTTCTAAAACATACTACAAATCAAAACCGGAACACAGGCACTAATGTCCCACACATTTGGGTGCTGGCGATCACACTGCGGGCGGGTGGTGTGGCCCTGGTGCTATTGAGTTAAATGCACTGCCACGCCCCCTCCCGCCCCAAAACAAAGTGAGCCAGCCGGTTTGCGTTACAGTGCGTTCCAGAGGCCGAACGCACTCCTTATGGTGTGACTGGGGCCTAAGGGAACGAAAACATTTGCACTGTCTGCATTTATTTTCTAGCCATTATTATTATTTCCTTTATTTCATTATTATTATGAGTAATTTATTCTAAGTAATTTTAAAGCAGCCCCATGTGTCAAATATTTTAGGTATGCCACATTTTTTATTCATTTATTTATTCTTATATCTCAACTTACCGTTCACACCAATGTATCCAGAGCTTTAGATATAGTACATTCTCAGCAGGGGTTCCATGAAGCCTAAAAGTTATTTCAAAGGTTCCCCCATGTTAAAAAGGTTGAGAAAG
Organism: Nanorana parkeri; assembly: GCF_000935625.1. Classification (NCBI taxonomy): domain Eukaryota; kingdom Metazoa; phylum Chordata; class Amphibia; order Anura; family Dicroglossidae; genus Nanorana; species Nanorana parkeri. The sequence goes on from NW_017306966.1 coordinate 754,770, forward strand.
ACTGATCTACAGTAGATTTCTAGTTTTTTTTTTTTTGGGAAAGATATATAAAGGATATATAAAGTATTCTGATTCTACCATTAGCAAGGGGGTCATATCAGTCTGGTAAGTTATATTCTTACAGGTGGTGGTTTATATTTGGAAGACAGGTTTTTGTACTGTAAGCTGAATGTTTCTCTCCTTTGGAGGATAAGCTTTAGGCTGGGTTCCCACCTTGGTGTTTTCCAGCGCTGATCGAAGCGCTGAAAAACGTTCAGCAAGTGAAATCCCATAATGTCCTATGGACATGGTTCCCACCTGGGTGTATTTCAGCGCGTGGAAACGCGCTGAAAAGCGCCGCCCTATGCCCAAACAAGTACAGGAGCTTCTTTGGGGCGTATTTCTCCGCGTATCCATTGGTATTCCCCAGTGTGGCTCGGGGTTAATAAAGCGGTAACCCCGAGCCACACTCGGGAATACAGCATAGGTCTTACCTTGTCCGCGATCCCCGCTGTGTCCTCAGGCCGCTGCCTTCTTCCGGGTTCCGTCCCTTGCGAGCGTCTGCGTTTGAAAGTAAAAAAAAAAAACGAAAAAAGATAGAGAAAATAAAGGGAAAATAAAAACATACCGCCAGGGAGGTATAAAAACGAGCATGGAACGTGCGTTTCACTGAACTAAAAAAACGTGCTAAAAGATGCCCTAAAAACGAGCTGAAAAAACACGCCTATAGTACGCCCAGGTGGGAACCCAGCCTTAGTCTATAACCTGATTTATGTAAATAAGGATTTGAGTTGAACATGCTTAATGATACATTTTCACATTGTATAGTCTTTTTGCCATTTCTAATTTGGCGACTCTTTATTTCTATACTTATTTGAATTGTAAACACTCTTCAGATAATTAGCTATTGTATTTTAGTTTTATTTTGAGATTGCTACATAGTAACACAAACTAGGTGTGGGTTATGTATGCTTTGTGTAGCTTCTGGGCTGTATATGTTCAGCAAAAGGATGTTCAGCAAAGGTTCCAAATTGCGAGACAGCGTATGCTGCAAGTCATAAGATTTTACCTTCTCTTGTTTTAAAGTAGTATTCAACTCTCAAATGTTTTTTTTCAATAATGAATCCAGATCAAGCAAAGATACACTGCCCAGCAAAGTATTTCTATAGCTTTTTGCCCAAACATTTACAGTTGTCATGTTTTCAAACAGCTGGCTCCAACTGTTTTAGCTCGGCTTCCCTGAACTTTCTGTCCTGTACAAGATCACAAGAGGGAACACACTCTCCACCCTCTGTCCATTTACTAGCTTGGAGGAGGGAGGAAGGATGAGTGGGGAGGAGAGGAATGGACTGCCGTGCTATGCCTGTGTGTTTTTTCTGTAGACACACACGGCTTACTAGCACACACAAGGGTGGCTCCATAGGGCCCTGCAACAGAAAGGAGCCACCCTAACAAAGGATATCAGAGCCAGTGCTCAGGGGACCAGTTGATTCTGCAGGAAACTAAAACTTTGAAATATCAAGGAGCAGCATTCATTGTAAGTGATGCAATAAGCATTTGAAATAGCTTAAAAAATGTTTAACTTTATTATAACTTTTAGTTTATAAACCACTTTAAGTTGTAAAAACAAATTCCATAATCTTTTCCGTTACACCTTCAAAAGTTGCAAACTTTTGATCTACCTGCATCCAGACCCCTCATCTTTTTGTAGTGGTCTTTGTGAACATCCATGTAGCCCCACAGTGGGGCCCTGCAGAGCCTTGAATTGTCTTCCCTTTTGTTTACCGCTGTAATTTTGTTCTGCCATATCTCCCGCCGTCTCTTATAAATGTTCCAAGGAAGGTTTCTGCTCTTTTCATAATGGATTGTATAAATTAATGTTCCCAAATTATTTTCATTTTATATCAAATGGTTGTGGCGTCTCTAGGTGCGAATTGAATTGATGTAAATAAGACAAGTAGTCGAAGGAAAAACACATTTTCTTTTATGCCGACTCCACAGTTCCTTCTCCACTCGCTAAACTGCAAGCTTTGCCAAGTAGTACACTGTCTATAAATTTATAGCGGAAAGTGGAACATTAATTTTGGCAAGCTTTCATCTGCTTGGTTAGTTGAAAGTCAGGGATCCACAGAAAAATACCTTACCTTAGTGCAAATGCCAAGTGCCATTGTGTTTGCTTAAAAGACAAAAAGATTAAAAAGAATGTTAGCATTAAATCTGGCAGAGGTAGAGTCAGCCGTAAGACTTTGTTCACGGACGTTATGAAATACAAAGCCTTGGCCATTCATTGTTCCCTTTCATAAAGTTCATTCTTAAACCCTTGTCCTATCCACCCTGACTCAGTATTCTGTTTTCGCGACCCTGAGACTTTAGAACAGTCTTTTGCTTTATTACATTTCTGATCCCTTTTTTTTTTCTCACAACTTTGTTCCTTATTTCCCAGTACAGTTGCGTAAAGATATATTCTTGAAAACTTGTTATATTGTTTTTTTCCAGAGAAATAAGCATCACCCGTAATTTGGGAGTGAGTTCAGTATATTTAAGGATCACTGAGAAGATAAGTTAACTCATATAACTATTTTACATTACCGACACATAGACTGATTTCTCATCAAGACAGGGAGGAGGTGAAAAATATATCCATGTTTGTTGGCAGTGTAGCAGTAGTTGTTAATCGATCACAATATTCAGTTGCAATACGTGTCCACTAAAGGTTCTTTTCCTCTATAAAGAAAGAATAGTTGTTGAATAATAACTAATATTTTCTAAAATGACTGAAATGGCAGTGAAAACACTATCAACATGCACATGCACTAGTTGTTGCTTAGTCCTTACATGGCCCGATTGTTGTAAGCAATTTTGGACTTCAGATGGCCATAAATAGATTGATTTGTGACCGATTCCAGCTGAACCAGATGAAATTTGAGCTCTAGATAGCCCTGTTGGCAACCCCCAGTTCAACAAAAGTAAGGTGGAAAATTGTTGGTCGAACAGCGCCTTCATCCCCTCAGATGCAGGCATTGTTAAGGTATTTAGCATCTGCAGCTTTCCAAACTTGCCCTAAGTCTCCATTCACATATAGCGTTCGCGTTTCCAGCGCGGTTTCCCGTGCAGAAGACCGCATGGCACGAAAACGCTACAATCTTTATATCTGCATGGATTCAGTTTGTTTGCAGCTATACTATAGCTGCGAACGTGCAAAATCCACCCCTGAAATCATGCTTGAATTGGTGCTGACACTGTCCTTCCTTCTGGAGGGTGAATACTTTTGTTCCCCATGGTCCCTGTGTGTGTTTTAACATAGCCACCGCTCCAAGCTCACTCCTGTGATTTAAATGTAAGCAGTTTAAATCCCTGTATTTGACCTGGTATCAGCCTGTGCAATCCCCTATACAGCAGAGCTCAGACTGGTGGAGAAAGAAACAGAACAATGAGCCATTTAGTTGTGCTTCCTTGCTCATTTGCTGACAAAGGACATGCTGATAGGAGAAGAAGACAGAGTGACACATGGATGAGCTCATACGTCTGCTGCTTTTGATTCCATTATCTAGTCACAGGCTGAGGAAGCGACAAGACTTGTACGTGTAACAGAGAAAAATCAGATCTCCTGCTCTGGAAGGACTGGATGAACAGACAAACAATTCCTTTGGAAAGTATAACAGTTCTCATATACAGTATGAATTGCATCTGTATATTTAGCAGTTTGCTTGAGGTTCAGCTTGAAGTGATATCCCTTTTAATGATCCTGCTTAGGGTTTACTCCAAGTGCATCCAGAGATATTTATAGCACTGTAAAGAAAATAATACTTCCCACGTGTCTTCAACTAGTTTTCCATAACACCATGCAAATAAACACCAACTATGCCATGACAACGGACCTCACTTAGAAGACCTCTCTTCATTCAACTAGCGTAGGATAACGTTAGATTTAGTACCTGGCATACAGTGCAGTTCTACCTGTCTGCTTTAGACAGGACCCATTAACACAACCTCGACACTATCTTCATCAAAGTGCAAACTATTCCTATTGGCATGCATGTGACCTATTTAAAAAGGAACTGGGAAATCGAGCTCTAATCAGAATAAAAAGACTATCGTACTGAGAGCTTGCCATTTAGAAAGTACTTTTTAAGTTGTTAAACATTTCATTTGTCAGTTCTTTGTTACGTCTCGTGCTTGGCAAAAGTACCGGATTAAGGAGCTCTCATAGTCATTTAATCCCAGGTTCCTTCTTTGTGTTACTTTGGTCTTGGCCCAGAAAACAGGACCAGCTAAAGCATCAAAAAGATTTCCCTAGCAGGGAAAAGTGAACACTGTTTCTTTGTGTCGTATAATACCTTGCGCTCTTGTTCGTCTGCTAGAAAGTTTCTTGTTCCTGAGATATCTGGCTATGCCTTTTAGCCAAAAATGAAACTTTTTTTTCATTCCTTCTTCCTCTGGTCTTTAACAAGTTTGATATCTCTACCTCGTTACTTGACAAATCTTCACGAAAGCGTCTGACCTTATATCTGCTCCCCTATTATCTTTTTATTTTTGGGTCTCCCTATTGCTAATGATCTCTTGTCTGGCTAGAAGAGCAGGGGGAAAAAAAAAGCTTGCCCAATTCCTTATCCTGTGTTACGGGAAAGGTGACAGTCACTTTTCTTATGCTTGTTCACTTCCTTTATTCTCTTTCATGGTCTTTATTGTTGCTCTGTGCTGTTTCTTTTTTTCTTTGAACTTTTCACACATCTTATATTTCCCTGCTTTGCCCATTTCAATATTTTCATTTTTATTTTAGTAACCAGTTTAACACAGGAAGACCAACAAGCATTGGACACTTAAAGTGAACCACTCCACTCCACAAGTGAATGGGGGGGTTGCGATCTGAATCCACAGTCAGGACCGCTATCGGGGGGTATGGCCAGTACTTGCATGAGGGGCCCAGGCAGCCGGAGGTCTGGGCTCCAAGCAAGATTTTTTTATTTTCGTTTAATGTTTGATGTGCAGTGTAGTGTACTTGTTCAGGTTGTGGGCCGCCCCTGTGCACTTGGTACCTTCCTGAGCACATGCGCGCAGGAAGGTTTTTGTTTAGTTTTTTTGTTCATTGACAGAGCTTTATTTAACCCAGCAGAAGTGGAGCACAGCTGCTGGTGGTAAAGGTAAGGCGGGAGAGGGAGGGGGGTTAGTAGTAGTAGTTGGTAATGACAGACACCAACCGTCCGTTCGTCCACGGTAGAGTTGGACGTAAAAAAAATTTCCGACAAAAAGGGGTTAACGAGTGGAGAAAGTTTAAGAAGGCCTGCTCTAGCGGATGAAGTTCCTCCTTAGCTCTCCATCCCAGGAATAGTTCTGGACCCTGGTCAGACAGCACACATGTAGCACACCTCCCCCAGACAGGAAGCCCGGGAGAGAGAAAAAAGCACCCATAAGTACAGACACAGATATTTATATCCTCTCCCAGCATGCACCACTGGCCATGAAACTCCCAGTGATTGACTGGAGAGACAAAGATAGCCATAGCATGGTTGCTCTGCTCTATGACAAAGGTACACCCAGCAGCAGGCAGATGCAATCAATAACATAATTCTTAAGGTGCCCACATACCTTACAATTATCTGCAGATTTTCTGTGGTCAGATGGAAAAAGTGCAACAGATTGGCCCAGGTGGAGATTACTCCATCCACACAGCTAAGTGTAGATGGAGGAATCTGTTGCACCTTTTCCATCTGACCACAGAAAATCTGCAGATAATTGTAAGGTGTATGGCCAGCTTTAGGGATATCAAATAAGCATAGACTATACAATCAGTCAAACCGAATACAGTCCTTGGAAACGAAATTTAAGTAGTCACCCCATATAGGACAAGGTGGCCACACCAGTATCTTTTCTTTTTTTGCAAACGTCATGGTTTGCCCCTTCAAATTCTGCCTCCTCTGTCGCGCGTTCAGGCCCTATTGAACTCATTGTGGATGCACACCAAACGCAGCACACAAATGCACACAAACCCGCATGCAAGTGCAAGTGTGACGTGCATTCATGGAATGCACAGGTGTGAATGCTGGGTAAGAGGTAATGACTGGTTATATACATGGTCAGCGTGGATGAAGGAGTCTCCTGCTGTAATGAAGGCGCAGCTGCTTGAATATTTGAACAGTGACTGGAGCTGATTGGCTTATTGCAGCCAGCAGATTCTTTGCAGCTGATTGGTTGCAGTAATTGTTTTGCTGCAGTGACGTGGGGTATCTCTGGTTCCGGGTGAGACATTCCCCAGCCTCGCCCCCAGCACGCCCCCCGCAGCTCTGTCCCGCTGGCCGAAGCCCCACCCCCAACCGCTCCCCAAGCTAGTGTGAAGGAGGCAGGGAGGAGCCTCCCTGTCCCTCACTTGTTTGTAAATGCTGAGGCATCGAGAACAATGGCCTCAGTGGGTTTCTTTTTTCTTTTTTTGATTGGACAGCTTGGACCAATGGCGCTTTGCCATTGGTCCAAGCCATCCACAGAGCTCACGCCTCTAACAAAGAGTAGTGGCTGTGACAGCTCTTGCCTCTCAATAGTTAGGTTACACAAGCAGTGGAGAAGCCTGCTGCTGTGTAACCTATCTGTCAAAAGCCGGATGCAGCGCTGCCTGTAATTAACAGGCAGCGCTCCATCCATGACAGGTTACACAGCGGGGAGACTTTCCCTGCTGTGTAACCTGTTACAAGCCGATCTGAATGGAGAAAAAGCTGTCAGCTTCAGACTTGAAGCTGACAGCTTTTTCCTTTATAATACTAGGTGAGGCTCTGCCTCACCTGCCTCCCCTGAATGCACGTCCCTGTTCAGCTGTCAATTTCCCTCCTGACACTTTTGATTTTTTAGTCTACGTGTGTTCAGCTGGGTGGGTCCGACAGGGCCAGCAGGAGTCATCTGGAATTCAAATAGTATCTGGCCAGCATAACAGAGAAAGTGCTGTCACCATTCTGGCTGTGCTGTGTGGCAGAAGTGTGAGGATCACAAAAGCGTCTGCATAGAATTGGAAATCCTTTAGCAGATCAAAAAGTTCACATATGTGTGTTCCAACTGTGCATTTAGCTGCTTGCCTGCAGTTCAGCTTTTATGTAAAAGCCTATCATGTGCAAGTTACAGTAATTAAAAATACTTGCTCACTGCATTTTGCCTGTTTAAAATAAAGGCTTTATTTCCAGGATGCACCCGTCACTGAAATTAAACTAAGTAGAGTGACCTAAAATTAATTTATCAGTGCTGCATAAAACTTTGTACTCAGCATGATTATAGTGAGGGTTTTTATGTATTTGCATTATGTTTAATTACCATTCATATTGTAAAGCACTTTCCATTTAATTTATTCTTCTTTGTGATCATTATTACATTGTGCGTCTTTCCTCTTTTTCACCCTCCTGCCCTGAAGGCTCAGTATGTAGTCAGTACTCTATAGATTTCCACTTTCATTCCTCCTCTGCTTCATAGAAGAAGAAGATACTTTCCTGTCAGTCTCACGGGCTGCAAAGTGGTTAATTTGCTGTACTGGCAGCAGAGAGAAAATATATCAACATTTCCAACCATTTTTGTTTACTAATGCATACTTGAAGGGGGAGGTGTGGATTGTTATTTCCCAGCAATAGTGGAATAATCTGTAAGCTTTTCTGGGAATACGTCTGAACATTGATAGAAAGGGTTCCTCGGCTAACGCGAGCCTGTGCAGGGAGGGAGGGGAAGGAAATGGCTGAAGTCCCAGGCTTGGTGATCACAGATTTATCTTCAGTAGGGCAAAGAGAAGCAGCGGAGGGATCAGACAAAATATTTAACGCCTATCTACAGGGAGAAAAAAGATTACCCCTGCAGTGGGCTATCCCCACACTGCAAGGGTTAACTGCTCATTTACATTACACCCTCTCATCTCTTCCCTATGCTCCAGCCTGTGGACCTTGGAGTCTAGGGCCGTCCCTTTAATTAGTCAGCCTGAGGCTGTTGCCTCAGGCGGCATCTGTTTGGGTCACATGGGGAGATGGCAGGCAGAGTTGCATGGTCTTGTGGTGTGCCGGCCACCCCCTTTCTAACCAGGGCATCCCAGGTTGCTAAGAGCCAGGCAAGGAAATGTGTAAGGGCCATATACATCTCTATGCCCAGCGCCTGACAAACTGGGACACTCTGGCCGGCTTCCCACCCATCTCCTGGCAAAAACTGGCATCCTAACAATGGGCAGGGAAGACTGTGATAGGCTGAGCTTGGCCAGGACCTCTAACCCCACCCACCCACGGGGACCCGCATCAGTACGTGGAAAGCGTTGAGCAGTGTGCCAGAACAGCGGGTGTGTTCCTGAGCCTGGTGAGTTGCAGGGGCCCAGGACACTGTGGAGAGAGCCAGTGGAAAGAGAGATTGTTATATCATGTGCCCCCTTGTTCTGTGTTCAGGGCTGATGCTGGGAGAGGGAAGATGCAGAGTGCTGTCTCCTCTACCCACCACCGTGCACCACCGACATCCCCTCATTGATTGTATACACTACCAGCACCTGCAACCCCACCGCACTGCACTGTTGCATGCACCACTAAGTTAACACCCCCCTGCCAACACCCCCTGCCACCGGCTGCAGGGGACAAAAAGGCTAGAGACACCCCTGCAGGTGTTCTAACATATAATTAATTCCTATGGGCCTCCAACTGTCAGAGTGGAGGGGAGAAGAAGCTGCGAACATCCTTCTTGGAGCCTGCAGGAGTGGGGTTCAGGTAAGTAAAAGTCCTTTGCACAATACCTCTAGACAAAAACGAGCAGTTAATCTTTGCTGTTCAGAGGTAGCCCCACGGCAAGGGTATTTTGTTTTTTTCCTGGAGATAGGCTTTAAAGTGTTACTCCGCTTCTGCTGAAGAAAAAAGCAATTTGTTCTGTATTAGTTATAGGCAATCAAGGATTTTGGGAAACTTCACTGCAAACTCTTACCCATTGTGGTTTGACTGAAACTCTCATGTGAATTCTATTCTCTTCCTGTGATCTAAGCGGGGGGATCTGCCTGCTATGTTCTCATTATAAGTCCCAGCACTGTAATAAGAAACACAGTGCGCCAATCATGTTCACAGGAAAGATTCTGGTTCTGCATGCACGCAGGGAACAGAACTCATTTAATTTCCAAGGTAGAGGTTATAATATTTGGCTGCAAAGGAAGAAACTAAGGGTGCAACAAAATAGTAACATTTGTCCCATCTGTTGTTGTTTTTTTTTTTTTTTTCAAATAACCCCCCATGTCCAGCATAAAAATCCTTTCCTTGCAGTAAGCTGCAGAGAGTGCCTTTGTGCTCTGTGTGAGAGCAGCAGTCCTCTTTGCAGAGGTCCAACACGCCCCCTGCTGTGTCAGACCCGCAGTTCACCAATCAGCAACACTTGATGATGACAGCAAGCGTTTATGATTGGAGAGCAGTAGATCGGATACAGCAGAGTGAGTGTCAGACCACTGCGCAGAGAACAACTGCTCACACAGAGCATGTCAGCCCTCTCTACAGCATCATTTATGTCATTTGGGATATAATTTCAACTGGGCTTTAAAGGAAATTTGTGATAAGAAAATATAGAAGCTGCCGCTGTTGAACTCTGACAATACTACTAGCCTGATTGTCATGCTGATCCTTTCACATAAATTCATTCTGAGAAATTTTCTATACTTTGTAACTGGGAAATGCATTGCTAATGTAGAGGAATAATGAGATTCTTTATTGAATGATAGACAGAAGGCAAGAGGCGGCAATTCCGTGCATTACAATTTTCATCTACGAACTTGGCATTATTACGTGGTTACTCAAAAATACTGGAGGCATCATGCAATGTTGCCATAGAAACAGGCGATCCTCACTCCCAGCCTCTCCCTCAATTCTTCTTTGTTCTTTTCTGTATTTTTAGTGTGAATCATTTGTTGCTTGCTGCATGAGTGCTCCCTGGAGTGTTCAAGTCTTGGTTTTTATGCAAAAAGGGCCATTCTTTTCCTTGATGGCTGACTGGGAGCAGGAAGTATTTAAACATACCATAGGATATATGGATAAACAGAGTCGACAATAATCAAAATATTCAAGAACATCTATCTAGACTATCAAAATGTTCAGGTAGGTGGGCAGCTGTAGTTGAAATACAGAACACAAACTGAAGTCCAGCTTTGTCACGTTAATCTACAGCCTGCTAGTTCACAAAACTGGAACTCTGTTGAAATGAGTACTGCGATTATGTTCCTTCATTAAACCTGATGAGACCAACAATGAAATTGACTTTCTCTCAACTTGCTTTGATAATCATTATTTCTAATAAAGTCATTTCTTTTTTTGTACACACAGTTACTAGCCAGCATTGGCCCCAGGCCACACAAGGGCAGTTTATCTCAAAGATGGGCCAGAAAGCCCAAAAAAACTTACCAACTGCAATAACAGAGGCATTATTAGTGCTGCAACGTCAAATGCTCAAACCAGGGGCGTATCTGCCGCGAGGCAAACAAGGCGTTTGCCTGAGCTGGCTCAAACCAATATTAACATTCATTTTCCGTAAGCACAACCAGGGACATTTTTCAGTCATTGATGGGTTTACAAAAATGGCAAATGTTCCTGGCACACAAGGATATGAATTCACCGTGTCTTCCAACCCTCAGAGCCTGCTGTTTGCAATGATAGCATGCGGCAGAGGAGGACCCTTGCTCTCTGTGTGGAAGCAGGGGTCCCTCTGCAGAGGTCTGACATGCCCTCTGCTGATTCAGAGCTAGAGCACTCCAATCAACAAAGATTATACTTTCTGCTGATTGGAAAACTATAGCTCTGATTCAGCAGGGGGCATGTAGGACTTCTGGAAAGGGACCACTCTCAATGGCTGCATTCTAAAGGAAATAAACTGTAATACTTTGTATACAATTTGTTTTCATGAAACTGGAATGCATTTAGCTGATTTAAACTGAAAGTTCAATTGGGATGTAAATTAATGGATCATATACAATGTCACTGTGACTCATTTGTACTTATAACATCTCTCCTACTTTTGAGGTCTTTATATTATAGGACCCGTCAGAACCAGTGCAATTCTAGAATCGACAAATGCATTTGAGCAATTCTAAATCTGATAATAAAAGAATGGCATCTCTTTCATAGAAAGCAGCAGTTCCCAACCTGGGTGTAGGGGTATGCACTGGGTGCAGGTACAAAAAAAAAGAATAACAGTGGAAACACTGACATCACTGTTTCACACGAGCAGTGATCAAGGAGCAAAGTGCCAATGCTGGGGAGGAGGAGAGCGGAGAGGAGGTGTGGGCTGTGCCGTCTCTGCCTCCTGCCCTAACGCATATTGCTCCATCAGATTAGCAGGGAGCATTGGACGCAGGGAAGGCCGGCAGCTCTGCACACACAGCACTCAGGAAGCTAAGGCTCAGCTGCATCCACACTGTGAGGATGACAATGTGGAGGACAACGTGCAGGTTGGCAGTGATGACAGTGAAATGGAGAAACCGGAATCAGAGACAGCAGACTTCCAGACAGGTATCCTAGCTCATGGAGGGCACAACTGAACCCAATTAAACATTGGTAAAACAACAGCAATTACATTGTGACAATTACCACCTTAGAGACAGGGGTGGTGGAAGGGAATGTAGCCAGTGGCTCCCCCATTTTGTTCCTTGCTTATATTAATGAAGACCCCCTTTTACCAGGGCTCGGGGGGGGGGGGGGGTCTATCTTTCCTAATTAGGTCATTAGTGTGAGCTTTGCTACTTTACTGGACCAATGCTGGTTAGGGCTCATCATCCAACAGAAGCTCACACTGGATCAATGATGTTCCACTTCTAACAAAGCCCAGCCCTCCTAACAGCAGACCAGGCCTGGAGAATTAGATGAAGGAATTGCAGTAACTGCAAACAGCTTTATCTTACATAAAGCCAGTATAGATGCTTGCATGGTCCTTTATTGTATTTACCAGTTGTAAGGCGCACTGATTTTATGTTGTCAATCCCTGCAAATCCTCTTTCTTGATCTTCAAGTCCTTTAAGATTTGCAGTACATACAGGTATCAGATTTACCATTTGCATAAACTCTCCCCTGTCAGTTTTAGAAAGCTGTACAACATAACAAAGATTAACACGGATTCTTGTGATCATTACTTGAAGAGCAAACTGCACTATTTTGTTTTTTTTCCAATGGCTGTTTTGTTTTATGCTTTCCAATAATCTATTTCATTGACTGCTCAGAAGAAACCTATATCTAACATTAGCCTGTTAGGGAGAAGACCTACTGAACCTTTGACCGTTAATTTAAAAACAGCACACATTGGCAATCTAACAACAAAATGAGCCTGACTGAAATTATACATGCTTTTTTTCTGTTTTCAAACCTAATTAATGTACGTCATGATTGTACCTGGGGAATTAGAGAATGTCCAGTAAAAATGTTTAGTTTTTTTATTGTGAGGGCCTCATTGGGTGTTCACTGTTTCAAATCTGAAGCAGAAGCATAGTCAGAAGATAGGCAGGAGTAGATGCCTTCTGTGCTGGGTGAGGCATACCCCAGCCCGCGGAAGCTCCGTCCCTGTCCCACCGAAGCTCCGCCCAATCCTGCCGAAGCCCAGCCCCCAGTTCGGTAACCAAGCTGTGTGGGGAGGAGGAAGGGATGAGACAGGGAGGAGCCTCCCTGTCCCTCACTTGCTCGTCACTGGTGAGGCATCGAGATCGATGTCCACACTGGTTTTTTTTTGTTTGTTTTTTATTGGACAGATTGGACCAATGGCGCTTTGCTATTGGTCCAAGCCATCCACAGAGCTCACACCTCTAACTCAGAGTAGAGGCTGTGACAGCTCTTGCCTCACCAAGTTAGGTTACACAAGCAGTGGGGAAGCCAGCTGCTGTGTAACCTAACTTCCTGTCAAAAACCGGATGCAGAGCTGGCTGAAATTAACAGGCAGCGCTCCGTCCATGACAGGTTACACAGTGGGGAGGCTTTCCCTGCTGTGTAGCCTGTAACAAGCTGATCTGAATGGAGAAAAAGCTGACAGCTTCAGATTTGAAGCTGAAAGTTTTTTCCTGCATAAGGCTCTGCCTCACCTGCCTTCCCTGACCGCACGCCCCTGATACCAGGCATATCAAAAAACAAAAGGTATGTAACCACTTAAAGACCAGGTGTTTACGCCCCTTCCTGGCCAGGCCATTTTTCAGTAGTCAGTGCTGTGGTACTTTAACCTCCCTGGCGGTATTCCCAAATGTAGCTCGGGGTTACTTTTCCATACCATAAGCGATAACCCCGAGCTACACTCGAGAATGCAGCATAACATTTACTTACCTTGTCCTTCGAGTACGCGTCGCAGGGGGGCGGAACCGGCGGGATATTAAAAAAAAAAAACGACAAAGACGAAAAAAATTTTTAAAAAATATAGACCGACAAATGACATGAAAAAAAAGAAAAAATCATACCGCCAGGGAGGTTAACTGACATTTATTCCGTCATGCAACGCTGTACTGAAATGATTTTTTCCCCATTTTTTGGGGGCAGATAGAGCTTTTATTTGGTGGTATTTAATCTCCACTACAGGGTTGTTGTTTTTTTAATATATTAAGGAAAAATATTGTTTTTGTACATTTATGTTATAATACATTTATTATTACCCAATTTTTTTGTAAAATATAAAAGATGAGGTAACGTCGGGTAACTAGACACCAAACATTTCAAGCCTTAAAATTGTGCGCACCCACAAAGTTGCATAACTACCATACCCAAAATTAACCATAGGTGACGCTTTAAAAGCTTTTACCCCTCATCAGTTTACTGTTATCAGTGATTGATGGCCTTACATTTTTGCTCACTACGGTGTTCACAGTGATATGTGACATGTGCAGAGTAATGGGTGCAATTGTCGTTTTCGCACATATGCGCACCCGACGCATGTTTGCGCGTGTGTATGTGTGGGTGGGGACTTTTAAAAATAAATTGTGTTTTTTTAATTATTTTTTATGTGTCGCAAAAAATAAAATTTGTTTTTATTTTATTTTTTCACTTAACGTTATTGTTATCACATAGGGGGCTATGAAATCCACCTATGTGATAGCAAAGAGGATGTGACAGGTCCTCTATATGGAGACATAAGGGGTCTTTAAGGCCCCTAATGTCACCTAAGGACCCCGAAATAAGCTGATGAAGCAGAGATCTGCTTCATCAGCTTCTCTCCAGTTTCTGAAGCCGGAGAGTGACACAAGTATGCGGAAGTGATGTAATATACTTACTTATTTTAACCACTTCTATGAAGCGGTTAAAGTCTTACAACTCAGTGTCTTTCTTATGCAGCCACAGTTTAAGCAGAAGGGCCTGTCCCATCCCAGCAGCTGCAAAATGCTATCTTTTGCTGTCTGTGAGGAAGCAGTGGTCTCACTGCAGAGATCTGACACACCCCCTATTAAATCAGACATATAGGTCAGCAATTAGCAAAGCTTATGCACCTAGCACCTAGCTGACTAAGGAGGGCCAAGCATCTCACTCTACAGCATTCTGACAAGGGCCAGGCCTTTTCAATTGAGCTATGGCTGATTTTTGCAGAGAACAAACATTAAGACTTGTGCACACCTTTTGTTTTGAAATGCTTGGAATGTATTTAGCTGATTAAAACTGAAAGTTAATTTTGGGCTTTAAGCCTCTGACTTTCGATCTATACAGCTAGAAGCCAGTTCACGTTCAGCAAAGAAATCGGCTGACAAGACATACAGTGGTGCACTGAACTGAGCATTCCTAGATGGAATCAGTTGACAGCTGGAACTGACCAAAGGTAGATAGGGCAGAAGTGCTTTACAAAGTGGAAAAAGGTGCAGGGGACATTTCATGATGCAGGGTCCTAGGTGCAGGGCAGCCATCAGAAATTTTGGGGCCCCTTAAACGGCTTTAGGTCGGGCCCCACCCCCCGTGCCGCTGGACGCAGGGTTGCATCCCTCGCCTTTCTCCTTTCCTTCCTTCCTAGCTCCTCTTACCTGCACACATGGCCTCCTCTGCCGTCGGACCGGCCAGAAGTGACGTCACTTAGATGGATCCAACCACCATTAGGAAATGTAGTAAAGTGCTTTTTTGCTTCTTGGATATTGGCAGTGGATCCCTGCATAATATTCCCCTTGTAATGGGCAGTGGTGAAAGATCCCCCTTGAAGCATCCCCCAAAACACTACTCCTCCTCAACACCACCATCCCAACATTCCTTCTCCTCACCGCCAGCACCCCAACTCTCCTCCTCACCTTCACCGTACTCTTTTTTTACCACCAGCACCCCAACCCCCAAAAATCTATATTTTGAATTTTTGTGGGAATAATTGGAGATATGGGGATGATAAGGGGTCCAGAGAATGTAGGGTTCTGGTTTTGAAGTGTTTTTGTGCACTCTGTTTTGACATTTTATTAAACATTTAAGACAATGCAGTGTAGTGCTATGGAAAAAACAAAAAAGCTCACAAATGATACTATTTAACCCTTTTCCATGGCAATGCCCAGCTTTCTATGCCTCTTATTTGACAGCAGCTTGCTTATTAACCTTTCAAATAACCAGAATTATATAGCAAGCTTTGCGCCTCATATACTTCAGTTGGGCTCGCAGTGGCAGTAATTCTATAAAAATGGAGGTTGTTAGTACATAGTCTGCATATCTATTTTTGTCATTTTAACTGGGCCGTGATAGCAAATAAATCCCAAGGTCGTTAAAGAAAAGGTGGTACTGGGGCTTTAGAATGCAAAGCAGTCATGATTAAACAACGTGTGTATTGTTACATTCACCAACAAAGTAGAATAGCATAGGATCGCCCCAGATGAAGCTTCATTTGGCCGGTTTGATTATAACAACTGCAACTGGGCTACAATGTGAGCTACAATATGATTGGCTGCAACTAACTATAAACCTGACATTCCTGCAGACAATATGTCTCCTAAGTTGTTTTATACTCTTCTATATAGATGCTATCTCAACCCAAGCACATGGACTGACATGTGCTCATGTGCTGAGCATCTTATATGCTCTTAGTGATGCTCAACTTCTAGGATTTAGTAACTTTAAAGTAGTATTAAACTCTCCAATTTTTTTTATTACTGAATCCAGATCAAAGAAAAGTAAATTGCCCAGCAAAGTATTTCTTTACATTTTTGCACCAGCACTTACAGTCATCATGTTTCCAAACAGCTGGCTCCAACTCCCCCAGCTCGGCTTCCCTGAACTTCCTGTCCAGTACAAGATAACAAGGGGCCACATTATTTAGCAGCTGCCAATCTACCAGCTTGGAGAAGGGTGAAGGTTGCAGTGGAGAGACTTGCCCTATTTGTGGAGACACACACGACTTACTAGCACCCCCAAAGGTGGCTCCATAGGACCCTGAAAGGGAAAGGAATCACCCTAAGAAAAGCATATCGGGGCCAGTTTTCAGGGGACCAGTTGATTCTGCATGAAAGTAAAACTTTTCAACAACAAGAGAAGCAACCATTGTAAGTGATGTAATCAGCATTTCAAATAGCTTTAAAAAAATGTTGACTTTAATTTCCCTTTAACTTTTAAATAATAATAATATAAGCTAATTAATATCAACAATATGAAGTTTATGAGTTAATATCGAAATTGCACTACACCAACCTGCATCAATAAAAGGCATAGAGTTTGCTGAGTGTTTAGAAAGCTTTTCATATACTCATCAAATGCCCTTTGCGACGCTAAACCTTCAGCCCCAGCTTATTACAACTAAATTATGGCAACTGTGAATAAATTAGTTGAAATACAAAATAATTAGAACTCTAGCGGAATGTGGAATTTGTTGTTCGGTGAATCTCTGCTTGACAAGTTTAAAGGTTTTAACACTCTTCTTCCCGATATGCTCAGTATGAACTCCTCTCACCGAAAGAAACTAGCACACGGAAAGGATTTTAAGTCGCTGCCTCTACATAAAAGTTACAAAGGCAGCTGAAAACAAAGAGATTTATCCTAGGTCCAAATGTTATTAATCCAAATGTCCTTAACTTAAACTCTTTATACAGAACGACTTTATTTCTCTCAAGGGGACCACAGAAGGAAACATTCTGATCTAAGAATCTTTTCTTCTCTAATAAGGTAAAATATTCAGATCGGCCGTTGTTGGGTGTAGTGGGATTTTTCGGAACCCCCTTGTGTTATTAGTCTACTAGCAAAACTCTTTGAGAAAGCAAATAAGTAAATAAAAACTAAAATAACATTTCTTAGCTGTGCCGGAAAGAATAACGCCGAATGTTACATCAATATTTCTTTACAACAAAAAATAAATACTGTGTAAACTTTCTGGGCTCCCACTGCACAAAATCAATAGCTTTATAATTAAATATTGTATATTACTGTCATTTTCAAAGGCGTAGAATTCTGCTTACTTATGCATTTCAAAGTGCTTTTATGCATCTTGTTATAAGCGGCCCACTTTTTCATTAGATATATGCGATTTAAGCCTAAGAACATTAGGAGGCCAAAATATTTTATGCAGTATACCTAAGGAGCACCTGTTACCTATATGCAACAGAAGGAGTGTTTTGTTGGCTAAACCATTATCCAGCCTATCAGCTCTCTAGGAAAAAGTGATATCACAGTATAGATCCAGCGCATGAATGTTCTCCAGCAAAATAATACTGCATTACCTATGTGACTGTTTGCTTAAAGGTGTTCTATATTGTGCTAATACTGCTCTAAACATGAGCCCTCTCGCTCCTGGAGCAGCAGTTGGAGGATACAGGGGCATGTTTGACCAATGGAGAGCTGGGCCATTGCTTTGTGTAAAAAAGCAGCAATCCATCTATCCTGTTTGCTGCCAGCACAGGATATTTTTAAAGATAGCAAGTAAAAAAAAAAAAAGCAAAACTGGCCACTCAGTGTATATGAAGTCACTATTTTTCACTGTGTAAATTTATGTCTGGATGTTTTTACATAAAATAAATAAAATAAAGTTTTAACATTTGAGAGAAATGTGTGTTGGATGGAAACACCAAGTAACAAGAAATAGAAAAAGGTGGCCTTTCTTACCGCTCCAGTCCAAACACCCCTGGATAGGGGGACAGAGGATGTAGGGATGAAGGAGAGGCCGGTGAGTGATGTTTGAGGAACTTTGGAAAGCCTCATTGTAAAATGGTTCAGAGTGATAGGGAGATGTCAGGAAGCCAATACCAGCCTGTGCAGCCCAAGTTCTGGAAGGGCACCTGCGCAAGCGCATATCCGTGTGCATAGTTCTATGCGCATAGAATTGTGCACGGCCATACACCTCTGCACAGGCATATGTGTGCGTTCCACAGCATGCACCCAGACGTGTGCATGTGCTGATCTTCAGCTGTACCCTGTTACTGCATTTCTGAACCTGCTTTGATTGATTATCAGTTACTGACCTGGCTCGTCCTGACCTTCTGCTTCCATTCTGCATCCTTTGACCTTGGACTACTCTTCTGCCTATCGTGTGGTACCACGCTGTTCGCAAGGTGTTGAACCGGCCTGTTCCTGGCCACATCCTGTCTGTTGATTCTGTACCGCGCTTCCGGACTGTTGCTGACCAAGCTTGTCTCAACCCTGCTATCTGGAGCCTGCATTCAGCATCTGCGTCCAGCTCGAAGACCCTCATGTCCTGCATGCCCTCCATCACTCCTTGTCCTTACGCACCTGTTCCACTCTCCAGGGGTTTTTGGAATGAAGCAGCAAGAGAGGCTGCCCTTGTCATCTCAGGCTTCCCGTAATGTACGTGACAGGTGAGGATCAACAAAGGGCAGGTGATATGGCATCAAGCCAAAAGGCAGAGTTTGAGTTAGGAACAGGACTGGTCAGTTACCTGCAGACAGTGTGAGGCAGTGAAAAAAGTCAGGGTGAGCAGAAAAGGCTGAGACAGATCAAGTAACAAGCCAGGTTGGTAACAGGAATCAAGATCACACATCATAGGTATGCTCCTTTAAATAACCTGTTTTGGAATCCATGGTGAACAATAAGCATACACATGAACCCACCTGTACATCATTCTTGGTTCAGAACTATGAACACATGCATGCACAGATGCTTGAGCTTGATGGCCTATTCACACTTGTCCATTTGAATACAGCAAAACAAATGCAATGTACTGCATGAAAATGCATGTCAAGTAGAAATCCAATTATTTCCTATAGAGCTGGTCATATCTATGCATTGCAGTGTGAAAGGAAAAGAGAAACTCTATGGGTTCATTCACAATATATGCGTCTGTGTTACTTTGCATACTGTATGCACACGGAACAGCTTGATCCAGCTATGCAGACTGGCCTGATCTTCACATAGTTAACACATAGTTATAACTAGGGATGCACCGATGATCTGAGCAGTATGGAATGGATGTGACTTTTATGACATCTGTGTACAGTCAGGTTTTTTTCTTCATCACAAAATGGCACTAAACTGACCCATGCTAGGTCTATGGGCTGGTGGATGTAAACAGATGTGCCCCCTTTACCTCTTACCTCTAATCCATCACATTCAGGTCTGCTAAAATGGTACTGTTTTTAATGTTTGTCAGACCTAGATGGACTCTGAGGTAATTGGTAGACATGTAAATTTCATTTCGTTCCAAATACAAATTCGAACAAAATGTTGTGAATTCGGACATTTGGATGCATCCGAATGTCCAAATTGCAATGAGTCCGAAGGAAAACGAATCCGAATGTTCTTTAAACTACGCTATATTACCAAAGGTATTAGGACACCCCTCCAAATCATTGGATTCAGGTGTTCAGTGAAATTTTCTTGATACTAAATATTCCACAGTCATCTGTTAGTGGTATTATAACAAAGTGGAAGCAACTGGGAACAACAGCAACTCAGCCACGAAGTGGTAGGCCACGTAAAATGACAGAGCAGGGTCAGCGCATACTGAATGCTGAAGCGCATAGTGCGCAGCAGTCGCCAACTGTCTGCAGAGTCAATATCTACAGACCTCCAAACTTCATGCGGCCTTCAGATTGGCACAACAACAGTGCGTAGAGAGCTTCATGGAATTGGTTTCCATGGCTGAGCAGCTGCATCCAAGCCTTACAAACCAAGTGAAATGCAAAGCATCGGATGCAGTGGTGTAAAGCATACCGCCACTGGACTCTAGAGAATTGGAGACGTGTTCTCTGGAGTGATGAATCACGCTTCTCTGTCTGGCAATCAAATAGGCGTGTCTGGGTTTTGCGGTTGCCAGGAGAACGGTACTTGACTGACTGCATTGTGCCAAGTATAACGTTTGGTGGAGGGGGGATTATGGTGTGGGGTCATTTTTCAGGGGTTGGGCTTGGCCCCTTAGTTCCAGTGAAGGGAACTCTTAAGGCATCAGCATACCAAAACATTTTGGACAATTTCATGTTCCCAACTTTGTGGGAACAGTTTGGGGATGGCCTTTTCCTGTTCCAACATGACTGCGCACCAGTGCACAAAGCAAGGTCCATAAAGACAAGGATGAGCGAGTTTGGGGTGGAGGAACTTGACTGGCCTGCACACAGTCCTGACCTCAATCCGATAGAACACCTTTGGGATGAATTAGTGCGGAGACTGCAAGCCAGGCCTTCTCGTCCAACATCAGTACCGGATCTCACAAATGCGCTTCTCGAAGAATGGTCAAACATTCCCATAGACACACTCCTAAACCTTGTGGATGCCTTCCAAGAAGAGTTGAAGTTGTTATAGCGGCAAATGGTAGGCCAACTTAATATTGAACCCTACAGACTGGGATTCCATTAAAGTTCATGTGCGTGTAAAGGCAGGCGTCCCAATACTTTTGGCAATATAGTGTATATTTTGGATCGTCTGAATGTTGTTCTAAATGAAACTAAATAGGACATGTTACTGTTTTCTGGCCAATTAGGAAACACCTTCAGAAACAAAAACAAAACAAAATCTGAATAATGAAACGGCGTTTGGAGCTGAAACCCGAAAGAACGAAAAATCCAGAATGAAACAAAATCATTTTTTTGCCAGCTCACATGCCTAGTAATTGGATGTAAATGGATGCATGTCAATTTACATCTGCCGGCCCTTAACATTCACCTTCTGATCAGATCTGTCTGAAAAATTGACAGGTGGATCTGATCGACCTATTAAATATACATTCATGACAATGTGCCATAATTAATATAAATAGGCGTCAATGTGGTCTGGGTGATTCTCTGCGTCAGGACTAACGTGCTGCTGAGGACTGCATTGCTCAAGTGATCTTTGGGACTTGTTCTGTTTTGAAACTTCTGCATTTTACTGAACTTTCTTTGAACCTTCTGAGAAATCAACCCGTGTATTACCAGCCATAGTCCCTCATAATATCTGCCAATTTATGGGCAGCCAACACTCAGTATAATGTGCTGATGTGCTTAATGCGAAAGCAGAAATAATCTCCTTACGTAGAGAAAAACGTATATGCATAGATAAGAAAATAATAAATCTTTTCAGTTAATTTCCTTTTTTTTTTTTCCTCACTGCTGTAAATGTACATAGTAGAGAAACTTTTCTTTGTCTTTAATGATATTTTTCCTCCACAACGGAAAACCAATTAACAAGTGATAGCCTCAGCTGATAATGACACACTTTCCAATAACTTGCTTTCTTCTCTACAGCAGAAGTGTCACAATCTTGGGTAGCAGAAACTTCACACATATTATTGTCGTTCTAACAAAATCTTCCAATAATAGACAGATTTTGTCCAGCACAAAAAAATAACATATATTTCTCTCTGGCCCTCATTCCAGTTGGAAGCAGTGTTAACAGACTTGTGCAGGCGGCAATTGCTTTTGCTACCTTTTATCTACAAAGTCTTTTATTTGTTTTTTCAAAATAAACAATCAATTATACCATAACACATATATGTTTCATTTAAACATTTTGGTGTCCACCAGATCTGAAGCAGTCCTCCCAATATTTTAGTCTATTAATCTCCGAAACCATTTCAAACATATAATGTAATAAAACCACCCCAAAAAGGTAACCTCCTCCGAAATACTCTAATTAGAGGTCTACACCCATCGATAACGATGGAGATTCCAACTATTTATCGAGTTACATAGGCGCTCCTACTCATTCATTTTATTAATACATATACTTGGTAATTAATTGTGACAAACTACAGTAATTTCCATACAACCTTCACCCAAGTTCTAACTATAAAACTTAACATATAAATATTATCTTATTCTAATATCTAAAATAATTCATTCCGTGTGGCCATAATTCATTGACTCTACGTGATAGCACCAACATCATTTTTCAGTGATCTCAGTAAAAAAGGTGTTCTCATTTTATTACATCACCATTGAGATAGTGCCTACCCTTAACCTCAATGGCTTTAACCCTGTGAAAAAGCAGTTCAAAATCCCTCAATAAGCTCTCCCATTAAAAATTGACACAATTCTTTACGCGTGGCTATATCCCAAACCCCTAGTGAAATAGACCTTATGGCCTAGTCAATTACTAGAATTATATCCTTGTGCGGTAACCCCTACTCTTCAATGGATAATTAAACAGTGCAAAATAGGGCACAAAACGTGCTTTTTTTAAAAAAAAAAATTTCTCCTATGAGATGACCACCATGTGTAATACAAATGTGACATAATATATTGAAAATAATTTATCAACAGGAGGTCCCAAGCCCCGACACACATTAACATATATTCGGGAGCCCCTAGGAGTGGCCCGTTTTGGAAAGGTTTCAATCCATAATTAATATCTAAAAATAATTCCTAAAACCCAACTTCTTACCCGCCTTACCTCCGGATATTTTGGGCCCCACATCTTGGGGTGGACGTACTCTCCCCAGAGTTTTAGAGTATTATCTCTAAAGACCGGGAATTTGGTATCTGTGATCATTATACTTAAACCTATTTTGATGTAATGTCCTAGAATACCTCCAACCTCCCTGAGGAAGCACATACAGTTGCGAAACGCGTCGGAGATTGGGCCCACAGTGGATCATACAACTATTACAGAAATCAGGACTCAAGGAGTCCATGTTATATTAATGAATTATATATATATGTACACATGTATGGGCACCAAAAGGAGGTAGCTTGATTTCAATGTAAGATTGTATCATGTCAATGACATTTTAATTGTAACCAAGTCTTTATGTATTAAATATACGTTTATACAAAACCATGTATGTTTGATGGACGTTCTGTATGGTTTGGACACTTTTAAAGCCCCGCTTTTCTTTATCTCTCTTGTAAACATTTTGTACATTAACATCATGTCCCCTCTTAGTCGTCTCACTTCTAGCATGAACAAGTCTAAATTTAGCAACCTTGTCTCATAGCTTTGGTCCTCCAGCCCCTTAACTAGTTTAGTTGCCCTTCTCTGGACTCTCTCTAGCTCCAGGACATCCTTTCTGTGGATAGGTGACCAAAACCGAAACGCATACTGAAGATGAGGCCGGACAAGCGATCTATAAAGTGGCAAAATTATCGCTTTGTCTCTACAGTACATTCCCTTTTTAATGCATGACAGTTCTCTGTTAACTTTGCTACAGCCTGGCATTGCTATTAGCTATAAGCTATTATTAAATCTGTGGTCTACTATGACCCGAAAATCTTTTTCCATTTCTGAGTTATTGGAGTTCCCATTAATGTGTATTCCGCTTGCCTTTTTTTAAACCCAAAATGCATTACTTTACATTTTTCAACATTAAACCTCATCTGCTATAATGGCAGAGGGACTTGCAATCCTCAATGGAATACAGGTGCGTTGACATCCCCTTTGATTTTTCCTCCTGTCAGTGTTACAACATTTTCCATACCTTGGTAAGAACATGGGCGGAAGGGAGAATCTGCAGAAACCAGAGATTTTCAACTGCGATCCACTGCTCACAGTTCCAATGCTTTCCTGGATCCAATGCAACAAATAATAAATCCACATTTGTTCTTTTACAAAGATATGTACATTTAATATTTTTTTCAAAAAGGTGGATTTAAAGTGTATCGAAACCAAAAAACTAAAACTTAACATTTTGCACCTTACTATATGTTAGATGTAGTAGCTGCACTCGTTTTCTTTTGCTAGGTGCAGTGATGTTATTGATCTTATATAGCTAAATGCCTATATTTGGTAAATTACATTTACCTAATATGGTTATGTGGCCCCTTTGTTTGCATACAGCTGCAGGACGCAGAATGCTCAGCCCGCAGCTGATTGGGTAGAAGTACCCATGGCACTTGTTTAGAGGAGCTTGGGTTCCGACTGAGTTTGGTCTGAACCTGAGCTCATCCCTAGTTAATATTGAAAAGAACAATTGGGAGACAATTCATTTTCAAAAGTACTTTTATTTTTTCTTCTATTTTAAATGTGCCAATTAGATTAAAATAATATATAAAAAACCTGCTATGAAGGGCCAAGATCAGGCTCTTGTCACACAGTTAAGCAGAATTATTGTATAAGCCAGGGGTAGGCAACCTCAAAGTTTCAGCTGATGTGCAACTACAACTCCCACAAGGCATTGCAAGACTGACAGCCACAGGCATGACTCCCAGAAGCAGAAGGATGATGGGATTTGTAGATTCAACAGGGCTGGAGTACCAAGTTTTCCAACCACTGTTATAAGCTAATCTTCCCTGCCTCTGACTACATTTGTAGACCTCCATCATTTTATACTTTTTGAATGTTTCCTACATAATATATTGTGGTTCTAAAATAATGACGAGTTTACAGCCTATCATAAATTACCTATATGTCATATAATATGTTAATGTGTCCTTAAATGTGTTCCATTAGTGCCATTATGTTGTATTAGTGCTCCTATGATCCTACAGAGATAATTCAGTACGGCGACAGATTACAAGTCATTAGTAGCTTTCTGGTAATTTTATGTAATTCATAGCTGATCTGGAGTATTACTTCGCACAATTAGAATATGTAAGTAAACTAAAGGTTGTTTTTATATTCTTGCCTGGAGTTATTCTTTTAAGGCTCAACGTTTTAAAACTAATATTTCAGTTCTCCTTATATCATTTAAGAGACTGCGTTTTTTAAGATGTCCAATCTGCAGCCAAGTTTCAATGTCTGCCCATCTGCTTTTACTTTATAGGGTAAGCAGTACAAAGACTAAAACTGTGGGCCCAGGGGAGGATTAAGAACTTTAGAGCTGGGCGGCAAACATAATTAACCGACCCCTTCATTCTGGGGACATATTTCTGTGGGCTTAAGAAAGCGTACCTAAACACGCAGCATGCAATGATAAATAATGACCAGGACATGACAATGACTGAGAGTTCCACTCTAATCAATGTTTAAATGGTTAAGTATCTCCGTTTAGGACCACCAGTCCAACATATAGCCATATAGTATTAGTGTGGTGGAGTGCACCTTTATTCATATTCAGGTGCAGGTCTCTTTAACTCAACTCCCCACAATCCCCTGGGCTCCCACCATCCTATGAGCTCCTTGACTCGCCCAGGGAATATAAATGCCAGCTCCTCCCGGCTTCCTGTGCTCAGGGAGACCCTGCCTGATGGGACAACAGTGACTGGACAAGTGAGCTGTCACCAGGTGCTGGGTCCCCCCCTGTTAAGTCTGGTGTGTGGGCCACCAGCAGTAAGCACAAGAGCATGCAGCATCTGTATAAGCCACAGTCACAACAGAGGACTCTGTTACAGTCAATTTGGAGAAGCTGTCCACGCAGTGGGGTGGCCCTATCTACAGCCACCAGAACCTCCTGACTGAAGCCAGCAGCAGCGGTGCCAGTATGAAGTCTGTGCCAGCAGGAGATCCACTCGGCTAACAGTTTTCTGAACGAACAATTCCTATTCCTGGACACGTGAGATTCTGCCTCTCCCTTTTTTGTGCTTTTCACTCACCTCATAGTTCTAGCCGACCTGTGACAATGAGACTGTCGCAGGTTGGCTCAGTAGATCGGGAGGTGAGTGAACATATACCGGGTTCCCTCACCTCTCGATCCTGTCACGGCTCTCTGCTGTGACAGGGGAGGGGCTGGATTCCCCCCTCCCCGCTCCAATCCGCCAGTGCTGACTGGCGGAACGGAAGGGGGGGTGCGGGCGGCCAGAGCCAGCTGTCACTCACGCAGCTGGGCGGATCTCGACATCGATGTCGGAATCCGCTCCGGCTGCGGCGTCTCAGTATACCGTGAGCTGTAGCTCGCGGTATACTGAGCTTAGGGTAATGGGCGGACGCTAGTATGTGTCCTCCCGTTACCCTAAGGAGAATTATGGGGAAAAGCCCTGACCCCATAGTTCTCCTTTAATCATCATACATAGAGGTATGCATTGGTAGAATTAGATTTTTGAGTGTAAAGGTCTGCTTTAAAATATCTAAACAGATAAAAAGTTCTCGCATAGTAAACTTTACTTCTTTGCTGAAACACACAGCAAACCACAAGGACCTCAACCTTTTCTCATTGAATCCATTATTAACCCCACATCTGCAATTTGTACGATGAATGATGGCACATTCACACCTACTAGCGCACATGCAATCCTATCTGCATGAGAAGAAAAGTGAGGGAAATGACGAAGATCTATTCACCTTCCGTTGGGATCAGGGGAGTGTTTTCAAGGACAATGATTACAAATGATGCATTCTTCAGCTAAGTGTTGTTCGGTCGGTCAGTACAGCCAATTGCAATCCTCCCTGAACAAGCATACATCCCGTCTACTGTCAAAGCCTTGTATTTATACATAAAACAGGTGCATAATAGGCGACTGCAGAGCAAACTTCCCCCAAAGCAATCACACACCGTATTGCCAAACCTTCTATAGAAAACCAGTACAAAGCCTGGCAGTGGTCCCAGATCCTTTACATCATTGGTAAAGCAAGGTATACATCAACTAAAGATACACAAGCTCAAATTAGCTACAGCGCTCTGCAAATTTATGCCATCACCTACGCTACTCTGAGCAACTCAGGCGGCCAAGATGTAAACTTTCCTGGCCAGGCAACAATATATACAAGACGATGGGGTCATTGGGAGGTGAAAGAAAACTTAATTATGTCCTTGTTTTGTCGAAAGGTTTGTTAAGTTAACCAAGTACTTACGTTAAACAAAATGGCTAATTGTAGATAGTGCAAATTAATGCCAGATACTCAATACTCAATACTAAGCTGTACCGTCCTCTACTATGTGTATGCATTATATGTAGAATATTTATTTTGCCTGTCTTACCATGGGGAATTGTGAAACTTCTAGATAAAGCAACATAAGTTAATATTTAACTTTTCTTTAAAACCCTTGCCGCCACTGGGGGCCAGCCCTTTAAGTGGGCCGTTATGCCAGTATGAAGGGCTCCCATTCATTAATTCAAGACCATCTCCTGCTGAATGTTTTTTTTTCCTCATTGGTACATGTGCCCATGGTAGTGCCCATCTACCCATGCACTTTTTTTTTTTTTTTACAAACTTTTTTCACTGCAACACAATGCACAGTATTGCGGTACTGCATGTTGTGCTGCAATGCACAGCCACTGGGATGTGTGTTGGGGGTGCCATTCCAATGAATGCTAAATGCACAGTATTGTGTTTTTAACGCAGCACTATTGTGTGACCTTTCCCTTAAGTTTAATACAAAAGTCAGACAATCATCCCAATTACACTGCCCCTACCCACCATAGAGGCATAGGATAGTCCTGTGTCAGCAAACAATAAAATTAAGGGTAAGAAAGCCATGCATATTTATATCCTAACTATATTACAAA
Organism: Nanorana parkeri; assembly: GCF_000935625.1. Classification (NCBI taxonomy): domain Eukaryota; kingdom Metazoa; phylum Chordata; class Amphibia; order Anura; family Dicroglossidae; genus Nanorana; species Nanorana parkeri. Next base: position 782,362 of record NW_017306966.1, read on the forward strand.
GGGGTTAAAGATTGATATTTTAGCTGAAAACGTTGTGGGTACAGTTATAGAGCATAATAACTCTGAAACATTGCCGAAGTCTACTTAACTAATGCAACATCTTAAAGGACTGGGTTTTGATTTTGGCACACAGGTCATCATCCTCATCATTCACTTTCCTGATTACATCCTTAATAAATTTGCTAATTTGCCTTCACTTACAGTTTCACAGTTCTGATTACCCCTGTAGTCCATGCACTACCTACTGATGACTCCTGTACACCATGCACTACCCACTGATGACCCCTGTACTCCATGGATTACTTACTGAGTACCCCTGTACCTCCCACGTTACCTAATGATGACCCCTGCACACCATACATTACCTACTGATGACCCTTGTACACCATGTTTGACCTACTGATGACCCCTGTACTTCATGCATTATTTACTGATGGCCCCTGTACTCCATGCAATACCTACTGATGTCCTCTGTACTCCATGCGTTAGTTGCTTCTGACTTCTTTATTCCATCAATGACCTACTCCTGACCCCTGCACTCTGTATGTACCCCTGATTCCTGCTCTGCGCCATGCACTCTTCACCCCTGTGTTCTGTGTTACACACTCCTGACCCCTGCACTCCATTCATTTCGCACTCCTGGCCCCTAAAGTCCATGCATTGCACACTTTTGTTCCCTTCACTCTGTGTGTTACACATTCTTAACCCATAGTAGGGTAGTCTCAGGGTTTATTTACCTATGCATCATCAGCTATTCCCACTGTTAAAGCAATTAACTGTGCACTCCACATTATTTTACTCCTTATGGGACCCCCGGCACTTTGTCTTAACATCTTTATTGTTTGCTTCCTCTTCCAGAAGTCTTTGACCAATTTGTCAAAAGATGGGGGTGTGATTTTGCGGGTGTGGCTAAAAATGGAGGCATGGCTTTTTGGGTGTGGTTAAAAGTGGGTGTGGTCAGTAAGGCATCCCCAGATTTCATTATGGAAATCTGATAACCTTACTTTAACTCTTTGTTAGGACAGACAGTGTTCAAACCTAGTTTACAATGTGTAAAATTAACCTTCCCAGCTCCCCTTGTATTCCAGAGCAAAACACAGTACAGATAACTTTTCTTTCAGAATCAAGCATGTAGTCAGCAAGCATTAAAAAAAATGTGAATGAGAACAAATATAAAATTTGACTGCAAAACTGGACATACACTTTAACATTTGAAAAGTCGTCTGTCCTGCCCATGGGGGGTCTTTCTGTAGAATGTAAATGATTGAAGAGGAGCAGTGCAGAAGGAGACATTCTGTGGGTAGACAGTTTTAATCCTCAGGCCTACACAGATGAGGAATGTGTTTTGTGATCATCAGCTGAGTATTTGTGAATAAATATGGATTTTTGGGCCTGGAATCTCACTCCTGTTTCGTGATCCTTGACACACTGAAAAAAAGAGAGTGAAATTGATCAAAGAGAAGTTTAATTTCAGCATGCTGAGAGAAGTTGACAGCAAAGAATCGGCTGAAGCTTTCAGGAAGTTCACAAGATTTTTCTACAGAGCACCAAAAAGAGGAAGTTTAGTCACAATGCATGGAAATCTTTAATATTGTCAAATGATTTGTTGTTTAAGACTGATTGGCAGGGAAAAATCTATGTTTTTGCATAAAAGCTTTTTGCCTCAAATACTTTAGCTCTGCTCTTGCATGACAAATTCTCTGTGAGCCATCTTGTCAAGTTCACCCATTTTGATGACGTACTTTTTGCGGTTTTTAAAGTGCAACTGAAGCCAAAACTTTTTTTACAAATTATTTCTGAATACTGTGGAGAGTGATTGGAACAACTGCCATTTTTTATTGCAGTGTGTGTCCCTGTTATCGAGATTCCCTCTCTATTTGTTCTGGTAACTGTTATTATTGAAAGTGAAAGAAAATCCCACATTTGGTTGGTACAGCAGTGATATATGGGAAATCTTCCAATGGGAACATTAGTTCTGGTGATCCTACTGACCACCAAGGATTTTTCTCTCCTAAAAGGGATTTCATTTTACTTCCTGTTGTGGCTATCAGAGAGGAAGTCATGGAAAATCCCCCCTCCCCCCCCCAAAAAAAAAAGCTGACAGGTGTTATAACCCTCTCTTATTCTACAGAAAATTAAAAAGAATTGTTTTGGCTTCAGTTCTAATTTAAGCATGCCACATTTGAGGTTCTTGTTTTTTATAAAATGGCCTCTTTTTCTAGAGTGGAGCACACCACGAGTGGCACTGAGTGGTATCTTGTTGGAGTCATAAAGTTATGTTAATTGAAGTTATGGCACCAGAATGTAGCTTTTTGCTATTTATTTGGTGAAGATGAAAGCTCTGGAGCCATCACATTGCTGGAGAAGGACATTCACAAGGCAAGCATGCCATAATGTGCAAATATGCTCAGAAAGCTTGCACATTATGGCAATATCTCCTGGGGCCAAAACTCTCCTAAACAGTTTACTTTCACTTTAAGGTAGAGGTTACTTTTGTATTTTAACCAGGGGACCTGCATTTGTTCTTTGCCCCAGAAGACTTTTCATTTCTGTATGCAGAATCCAGATTTTCTATTGTCTGATCTCTAACATGAGATCCTATAGGTTGGACTTGATGGACTAATGTCTTTATTCAACCTCAAATACTATGTAACTATGTAACATTCAGCCATGTTAATAGGTAAATCTTGACATATATCAGTTTGGTAAATAAGTCTCCTAACATATAGGGGCTGATTTTATAAGCTGTTCATACAGCTCTTCAATGTGTAAATAAGATTCTATGAGCTATATAGCCACTAGATTAAGTCGAGAAGCAGAGGAAATTCTTATGCCTCTTAGCTCCATCTAGTGGCCATACAGCGCTAAAAATCTCGTTTACACAGGGAAGAGTGAAATCAGTTCATAAACCAGCCCCATATTGTTCTGTGGCTGGACTGTATGTAAGTAGCTTGGATGAGCCACAGAATAAAAGGGAAAGTAAGACAGGTTTTATCTTGAAATAAACAGAGTCTATTATTTGACAGACAATAGCCACAAACATTGCAAAGTGGCTGGACAGTATGTAAGCAGCTTAGTAAGACCACAATGTAAGAGGGAGAGATGAGGCTGGATTTATCTTGCAATAAACATTACAGTGAATTATCTGAGAGACAATAGCTACACATTTTTTGAGTGTCAGAGCACCAGAATAGACCACAAACTTTGAGGGGTAAAGCGAGATGTTTACTGCAGCAAATATTAGAAATTTGGCAGCAATCATGAAGTTCAGTTGCCATCTTCAAATCCTTTTCTTCAGCCTGGGCCTAGCTAAACTTAAAAAAAACAGCACTGAGGCAGCCACCATTCTCCTTTACTGTTGTTCTGCCTCTCCCTCAGAACTTTCCTCCTCTCCAGTCAGTGGCACCTACGGACAGACAACCACCTTATCATCCACCCCCTTCTTACAGGAACCCAATTTGCATTAAGCTTCAGCTGGAACACCACTGCTTCTTTGTGCTCCCTGTCTGATGTCTCCACTCTCTTTGTTCATAGCACTATCTTCCTCATCCTCAATATTTAAAGAAGGGATGCTTGTGAATGACCAAGATCCTCCTCCTACAGCAAGTCAGCGATTGTGATATCAAACAATTCCACCAACTCTTCATTGTGGCTGTATAACAGGGCCACTCTGAGAAGGGAAAAAGCAGCCGTGGTAGATGGTAAGGCCTGCCACCACTTTGTCCTGTAGATTTTGATTGCCCTGTGCTACCTCTGCCTGCAGAACTTGTGCTTCTCACTTTAGGATTGTCTGGCATGGGGTTTTTTTTATAAAGGTGATTGCTTATGTTTAATGACAGCTATGGGTATAGGAGGTATAAATATGTGGTGGCTCAGTTTAAACTTCTCTACTGCACAGAAATGTGATGGCATCCACCAAACAAATGGCAGCATCGCCTATGTCAGCAACAAATGTGGGCTGTGCACCCCAAAATTAAAGAAAAGTCCCTAGCAAGAGAAAATAAAAATAACATATACCTTGCCAAAAAAGCCTGAAACATTATCCCCCAATAAAACAACAAAAACAAAAAGACTGCAGGGAAGGGGTCGCAGGTAAACAGCAACTACAGTTTTTGCTGACACACTAAAAAGAGAACACATTGAGATACACAAGAATATGTAGCCCGCCACACTGCAACCCACAGTATTTTAGCACAGTATGGTTCACTGCATAGCAGTTAACTCTCTCTACACAGACTGCCAGCTGTCCCTAAACCATTCCAACACACACTGAGAAATTGCTGCTGGGAACTTTAAGGACTGAGTCACCATTTTTGGCCCTTCTAAGTAAGCTGACTTAAGTTTGAAAGCCAGGCAGGGCATTATGGTTACAAAGAAATTGGTTTGATGAATTTCATCATAAATTTGCTGGGACTGTGAACCTTGAACATTCAGTGTTCACCCCAAACCTATGGTATTGGCGAACCTGAACCACATTCCTACACATCATATCTGCATTTTGGTTCACACAGATGTGATGGAAACCCACAAGCTTGAAATTTTCATATTGTTCACACATTTATACAAAGATACCAGATCAGCCTATCAGAAATATTGGAAAATGATTGTACACTTGAAGGGTTAAAATCTCCAAGCTCATGTTAAATAGATTATATAACATTTCACTTGCCTCCTGTTTTAATCCACGGTTCTTTAATCACATACGCACAGCAGATCAAAGGAGCCACGATCAGACAGGAAAAGACAAGAGAAGGGATAAAACTCATAGAACTATGTAGTAGTGAACATCCATGAGTGACTAGCACTGAACTTCAGGCACTACAGGGGTTGGATTGCCATAGGATCCAGTTCTATTTCCTTAGCCCAAATTCCCGTAAATATCTGACAAACTCAGTGGGGGCTCAGAGAATTTAAAAGGCTTTTGTGTGTGTTTAATGAGACACATATTTTGAATAAAACAATTGTTTTCTTATATTTAAAGAATTTGTTCACCGCAACTGATATTTTAGTGTTTTGTGGCCGCTGGAAAATTAAAAGTATGAACAGCTTCTTATAACTTTCCGGGACAGTAGCAGATAGATCTCTATACCTGAATTACTGAGTCTGCTAGGTCTTCATACCTACTGCTGCAATTACATGGAGAGGTCATTTTTTTTAATTTACTTCATATTAGTTTATATTAGGGATGCACAGATACTTTTCAAGTACCAGTGCAGATACTTGGCATTTTCATGAGAACTACCAGGGTTGCAGCGGTTGCAGCTGGTACCTGGCTCTGGTGCTCCTCCACTGTCCTGAAATCATTAGTCTGTATTGTTTTAGAAAAACTGTCACATGCAAATAAACAAAAATGTATCAGTACTCGTACTTGTAAGTATTCGGCAAGTACCAGTACTCGTACTCGCAAAACTGGTATCTGTGCATCCCTTTATTTATATTTATAAAAACAAAATCGTACATTAAAACAGAGATGTACTAATTCCAGGAGCTCCGTGTGCTCCTTACAAATGACAGCTGCCTCCTAACTTTTTAATTTTTCTCTAGTGTAGTCTTGGAGCTCAAAAGTATCGGCACATGTACTCGTACTTGTACCGAGTACTGTACTTGGTATCTGTGCAACACTAGTTTATATTATGGAGAATATGTGTGGAAACACTCAAAAGATGGGTATGAACAGATCCAGGAACTATGGCAGGGACCCGTATTATCACTGCAATATAAAATTTGGGTGGACCAGCATTGTAATCTATAATAGTCCACAATCTATAATAGAAACATCTATAATAGAATCTATCTATAATAGAAACATTTCTAGAATTGGCGGGCTGCATAACCTTCTGTCATGGACTCCAGTGATGACATCTCCCCACTAAGCCTCTGTAACTGGTCCAGTTGCCTTGACTTAATTTTTCTTGGGCACAGGAGCCTGATACAGTAGTTATGGAGCTTGAACTGGGGGCTGCTCTTGGGTGAGCCAACAGCAGCTAGGCATAGCAGATACACTGGAGTGCCAGGGGCAATGCAACCGACTATTTAAGATCCTTGCACCTGACAGATCCTAAGAGCTCCTGAGTGCATCTATAGAGTGCCGGGAGACACTGGAACACCCCTGGCATATCACTGTAACAGTGACTTCAGAAGCTGGGGAGGAAGTGATGCAACACGCAGCGTGGCTTGTGCGGCACCTCTTTGACTGAATACTTCTTCATCAAATATTGGCTGAAGACTGCAGGAGATGGCTTCATCCCCAGCAAAAAATGTATCCAATCCTACAGCGGTGTCCAGTAGCAAGCAGACTGTGAGGAAGCCGCTGGTGGAGGCTGCGCCCTAAGCGGCAGTGCACCCTAGGCACCTGCCTAGTTTGCCTAGCAGCAGTGCTGGCCCTGCTGGTATGTACTCATGAGCCAAAATCATCTAGAGGAGTACAGCTCCACAGGTGGAGCAGGAGCAGCTGCAGTCAGCACCTCAATGCAATGAATATCTCAGTAGCTGGGCTTGAAGTAAGTATTTAAGTATGAGAGGAGCATTTATAATTTATTACAGGTAATATTACAGGTCAAGGTTGTGCCCTAGGCAACAGTGCGTCCTAGGCAGCTGCCTAGTTTGCTTATCAGCAGTGTTGGCCCTGATGGTATGTACTCCTGAGCCACAGCCATCTAGAGGAGTACAGCTCCATAGGTGCAGCAGGAGCAGGAGCAGCTGCAGTCAGCACCTCGATGCAGCGAAGAACTTGGTAGTTGGGCTTAAAGTATTTCAATAAGAGAGAAACATGTATCATTTATTAGAGGTATTTACATAGCACTAACATTTACACAGTGCTTTACATACTATTTATTCACATCAGTCCCTGTCCTTAAGAGTTTACTGTATAAGTCCCTATCTCACATGTATACTGTGACAGAAAGCAAGGCCTGGTTATAAATGGAAGGTATGTAAGACCAGGCCTTTTAGATTGCGTCCCTCCTTTCAGTTAAAAACCCCAGGGAAACAGTGTGTGGTTTAGTTATGCAATTTATAAATTGTGTTCTTGGTTCCTGATTTTGGGATAATGGAGAGCTGGGTGGGCCATTATCCCTTCAGCTAGGTAAGCTGTCCTGTCCAGGTTTTGTGGTAGCAGCTTGTTAATCACAGGTGTACCCCATGACTGTGGCTGTGAGTATTTAAAAAGGAAACTTGGCCTTATGTGTATCAGACTGTTACCCAGCTAGGTAAGCTGGAGGGTTGAAGACTGTGTTGCTACTTTTGTTAGTGAGTTATTTTGGAAAAAGACACTGGAGTACAGGAAAGTACAGGAGTACATAATAAATCTTCCCTAAAACAGTTGATCGGTCCTGAAATGTCACTTCTGAAATGTCCTGAAATGTCACTTCTATCCCATATCAAAGGTTGTGACTACGTTAGAATGTGTGACCGGTGACATGGTCACACGTTTTAACGTGACATGGTCACACGTTTTAGCTGTTCCAGGGCAGATCGGCATTGCAAAGGTGCAGGAGAACCGATCTTCCCTAAAACAGTTGATCGGTCCTGAAATGTCACTTCTATCCGAATTGGCTATGGATGGAATTATTGGTAATGGGCTGTTTTCAGCCCATCAGGATCAGCTGATTGCACTGGTGGAGAGATATGTAGCTGCTGGAGAGACTTTGCATCCGGCTTCAGCTGAACAACCTCGCAGTTCTAGACCTCGGATCTCTACAAGAACTGGTAAGACTGTTGAAAGTATTAGGGCAGTAAAAGATCTCTCTACAGAAAATAAGGGGACATTCAAATATAGTCAACTGCAAAAAGAACATAATGAGAGACTCATATATAAATGTAATGAGATTGGCTACATAGCCAGAGACTGTACCCTTAATGATAAATGTATGGATTATAGTCCAAGTGATATGAGACCATATTCTCTTCTGTCAAACTGTACAGGTCCGGCCAGTAATAGTGACTGCGACTGGTGTTATATAAATGTGAATTGTAGAAAATGTAAAGCATTGCTTGATTCAGGAAGTATGGTAAAGTTGATGGGCAAATCTACAGTTCCAGGAGCTGCATTTGATCATGTTCACAAAATGGGAATTGTTTGTGTTTATGGTGAGAAGCATGAATATCCTACTACTGAAGTCTGTATTGAAACTCACTTTAAATTAGCGTGTGGGTGTAGTACCTAGGTTAGCCTACAAGGTGGCATTGGGAGCAGAATGTGTGAATTTAATGCATTGACTGAGAAGTCAGATCAGAAATCACCTGGAAAATGCATGGTTAATGAAGGTTACGTGTTTCCTTTTTCTGATGTTGATTTGGAGGCTGATTATGGCAGCAAGGGCAAGTGTAAAAACTGCAGCTCTTTGCCAGTATTAGTAGGGGATCGACTGGCTGGAAATAATGATGAACCGGGCATTAACACTGAGAAGGATGATGATCTGTTAGATTAGGTGGTTTGTCCTGGTAATTTTAAGGCTGCCCAGTGGGAAGACCCTACTTTATTGGAAATGAGAAAGAAGGTTGTAAACTGTGTCGTTGACCAACCTGAAATTCCTTTCCCTTACCCTCACTTTGAAGTGGTTGATGATTTAATTTACAGGGTAGAAAACAAAAGCCCGGATATTTTTTAAACAATTGTTGGTACCTCAGACCTTTCGGAATACTGTACTGAGACTTGTACATAGTCATATACTAGGAGGTCATTTGAGAGCTGAGAAAACTAAAGAGAGAGTCCTTAGAAGGTTTTACTGGCAGGGTGCTTGCTGTCATAAAGAATCATTGCTCCTCATGCAGTGGCGGAGCTAAGGAACAAAGGGCCCTGGTGCAAAATTTTTTGGTGCAAAATTGGTGGATCAGATCAGGGGAGTATTAAAAAAATTAAAATGCTTTATTATAGGTTAAAAAGTCACCTTAGCTGCCTCTGCATTCGATTACTACTGGTTTTAGTAATAACTTAATACCTATGTCTGAAAGTAGAAGTCTAGGAAATGGCCTGGTGGGCCGGATTCGGCCCCTGGGCCTTGAGATTGACACATGTGCTTTAAGGGATCAAGAGAAGCCCATGAAAGTTGTAAAGTACACATATAAAACAGCTGCAGACAATGGGTAGCAATTTTGTCATCAGCAGCTCCAGTAATGGTACAAATCCAGGTTATTGAATGCTCTTGCACTCCTCTAAATACTAAAATCGCCATTTTCTTTGGATCAACTGAGTTTTAAAAAAAAAACAGGAAGTGAGGATACATCTGTTTCACAGACATAAACAGCAATAAAAATCTGATAGGGGTTCTATCCTTCCCCCTAAACAGCAATAAAAATCTGATAGGGGTTCTATCCTTCCCCCACTACTAAAAAACTTTTTTGTTTCTGTATGTGCTACTGTTAGAGATTTCGCCTTACCTCCTGTCTTCGTTAAACTGATGTCACTATGACATTAAGTGAGGGATAATCTCTAACCAAGTAACGGATAGCAGTAAAAACTGGGCAGAGGTTTTCATTATTTCCCAATCTATCCTAAACTAAAAAAAAAAGTTTTGACTGGACATACGACATACTTTAACGTGGATTTCCGATTTTGGTTGCTCTGACTTACATACATTTCCCATGATTCTGATGACCTTCAGGATTTGCCCATTTCTTCCATAATATGTCATCCCTTAAACCATATCACTAACTACAAGCAATGTGCTCCTTTTCAGGTGCATATTTTCAGTTATCTGCTTGTCCCTGAAAATTGTCTATAGCTATTTCTAATGTTATTTATTCAGGAGACACGCTCATTGAAAAAACATTAAAAAACAACAAGCAAGAATGCTTTATTCCAAATACACAGAAGAGTCCTCTGCTCCAGTCATGCACAATGAACCTAGAAGTTACATCTTGTTGTCTGAAGCTCCTGCCTCTTCCTGGCAAACAGAATTATATTAACAAGCGGTGTACACAGACGGGGCATACCAGAAGCATGGAGCCGACTTCCCGGCCAATCAGGAAGCCGGACAGCATGTAATGATGCGCTGCCTGGCTTCCAGATTGGTCGGGAAGCTGGCCAATCAGGAAGCTGGCCTCGTGAGGTAAGGTTACCTTACCTTAGTATGTGCAGCCTGTCACCCCCGGGGCCTCTCCAGCGAGAATGCGGCCTTCGTCCGGTACCCAGCCGGAGCCGTCCAATCAGGAAGCCGGGCGCCGTGTAAAATCATGACAAGAGAGCATGGAGCCGGCCTCCCAGCCAATCAGAAAGCAGGGCGTCGCGTCATTACACGGCGCCCCCGGCTTCCTGATTGGCCGGCCATGCGGCTCCGGCTGGGTACCGGACGAAGACCACGTTCTCGCTGGAGAGGCTCCGGGGGTGGGGAGTCATTACACGCACACACATATATATAGATATATATACACTGAGTGGCCAGATTATTATGACCACCCCATCAGTACTTTGTTGGGCCACGAGATGACTCCACGAAATGACTTCGTTGGGCCGCCTCGTGACTCCATGATATGTTGAAAGGTGATGCAAGGAATCTGACATTAGACTGTTGCCCTTCTGTTGTCTTGTACCAGTCTTGCCACTCTCCGTTCTGCCCTAACATTGACTAGTCGCTGACGGCCACAATTCGCACGTTCAGACCCAGATTTTTGGCTGACAGTCCAGTCTTTAAACACTTTAACAACAGCTGCTCTTGAACATTTAACGAATTCTGCTGTTTTGCTGATACTCGCTCCATGGCTCCGAGCACCAACAATCATCCCACATTCAAAGGCTGTTAAATCGCGTTGTTTACCCATATCTTCAGAAACAAATCACTTCTACTGTCGTGGTAAACAACCTACTTCCCTATTTATAATGGTCTGGCCCTCTAGCAACTTCAGCGCAAAATTATAGCTAATTATAGCTAATTTGCCTACAAACGTCAGGTGGTCATAATAATCTGGCCACTCAGTGTACATTGCTAGGGCGAAGGGTGGTAGTTGACTTTCAGTATACACTGTCACTTTGCCCTGAACTGGCAAAGTGACAATGTCTCTTTAAAGAAGATAGATTGTACTCAGGAAAAGCACTTGTCACAGGGGAAATATGTAACTTCAGTGCGAAATTATACCTAATTATAGCTAATATGCCTACAAACGTCAGGTGGTCATAATAATCTGGCCACTCAGTGTGTGTGTATATATATATATATATATATATACATCATTTTTTTTTTTCTTGGCCATTCTTCTCACAGTGGCCATTGTACTAAGTGCAGATTAATTGGTCTCCCTTTACTTCCTGGAACTCTGGCACATGTGATGGAACATGTTACCATGCACATAATCTCAGGGGGGAAAATGTCTTTTCTTGAAATCTCCTGAGATTTTGCAGTTGACAGATAAGATTTCCGAGCAATGCTCTGTGTCAGTGATGTAACCTTCAAAGGATGCATTTCTTAGGCTTGGGCTACATCACTAATGCCCAAGAGGACCAGGAAGTGAAAAAACAGTAATTGCAAGTAAAATAAAAATATGTTTATTTAACTAATGCATGTAAGGTGATTTCATATCAGGATGCAGAGCTGAATACTAAGGTGATTTTTAGTGAAAGTGGGTAAAGGTCCACGCTAAGTCCTCCAGAATTACAAAGCTTAGGCACAGAGCACCTGATTTTTCTTTGCTGCAGTTAAGAGTGAAGTATATTTCATTGAGGTTTTTAACCCCTTTGATGAGCGATTAAAGGAGAACTATGGGGTTAGGGCTTTTCCCCATATTTCTCCTTAGGGTAACGGGAGGACACAAACTAGCGTCCTCCCGTCACCCTAGGCTCAGTATACCGCGAGCTGTAGCTGAGACGCCGCAGTATACTGCGAGCTTCTGCTCGCGGTATACTGAGACTCTGAGATGCTGCGTGACTGACAGCTGGCTCTGCCTATCTAGAGACAGAGCCAGCTGTACCCGCCCCCTCCCCGTCCGTTCCGCCAGTCAGCGGGGGGAATCCAGCCCCTCCCCTGTCAATTCAGAGAGCCGTGACAGGATCGAGAGGTGAGCGAACGCCGGTATGTGTTCGCTCACCTCCCGATCTACTGAGCCGACATGTGACAGTCTCATTGTCACAGGTCGGCTAGAACTATGAGGTGAGTGAAAAGCACTCACCTCATAGTTCTCCTTTAACAGGTCACTGGGGAAAGATAGGGGGAAAATCTGATGGAACCTCAACATCAAAAGGTTAACACTAAGGGGTTGATTTAAAAGTGAAATGTTATGCTCATTGGCTCCATCTAGTGGCAGGAATGCCATACGAACATCATTCATCCAGTGAATGGCTGGGAAGAAGTTACATAAATCCCAATTTCGACGGTGTGGATATCAGTTAGCCAGGCAAAGGCACACACTGGAAATGTAATAACTGATTCACAGAGGACTTTAAAACATAGCAGAGATCATAATGTGTGCACAGGATCATAGAATGTAAGATACAATAGTGCTCACAAAATACAAAGCAACATTGTTGTCAATTATGCAACTATATATTATCTTCTAACGACAGCAATCTGCCAACTACAGTTTTTTTTTACTGGATGTTATTGAAACCAAATAATAAAACCTGATATGAAAACTGGTTATTAAACTTTTGTTTAAAAAGGCTTATAAAAAGACTAAATGTTGCTCACATTGTGACTTTGATGCAGGTTCAATAACTGCTATTCGCTTGGAATATAGAGTACTGGTGATATATGTACATTCTGGGTAATTGATGGTGCCATCCGGCTTACGAATCTGTATGGTGTGCAGTTTTGACAAACATGTTCAAAGGGTGTGTCAAGATATTACCCAAAATGTAACCCCAAACTTTCACCCTCTAGAGCATGCCCTAGCATTCATTTTTTGTATTCCTGTAATGAGAAACATCTTTTATTGCTCCCTTTGACATCATCAACAGACTTGTTATATTCTTGCAGGAGCAGCTGCTGGGAGATCAGTTTCTATTGATGTAGGCACGCCCCCAGAAAGACATCTTCCATGTGTGTGTGTGAGCAGGCTCTTAGGAGTCAAGACAATAGCATTGTTTTGCTGCAAAAGAAATCAACATATGCATGTGGAGAGGGACAGAGAGGCTTGGGGAAGTTAGGAAGTTAGAGGCACACTGGATTTCTGGCAGATCAACAGGTATTTTTCTACACTTGCAGCATTTTTAAAGGGATACAACACAGTCAAGTTGCCATGTATTAGAGACAAGTACTGTTTGTTTTATTTTGTTTTTTGCTCTGATATACACTTTAGATTTAGAATTTAGTCAAGCTCAACATGTTTTTATCTGCTTTTGTTGAACATGGCTTGCCTTTTAGATGTTTCTACTATGTATAAATGTTTTCACCCAAGACTCACACAGCTTTCATCCAAGTTGTACACATTTCCTAATTGGATTCAGTTGAACGTTGTGTGAATCTTGTGGGAAAATATTTCTAAATAGGCCTCAATTGTGTGTTTACTGTGCGTTCACATTGCATTCCCACTGACTCAGAGGAATAAATGAAGCTGACATGTAGTGAAATAGCACAGACGGTGATGGTTGGCCAAAGCCCCATAAATACAAATGATCACTGCTGTTCCATACAATACAATGCAAAATTCAGACTCATGTCAGATAAAAAATACAAATGCCTGCTGGGAAAGTTTTCATTTGGCTGACCGTGAGGCAAAAGAGGAAGGTTATTTTTCAGGTATTTCTGATAAATGAGGGCCAATGTGATTTTTTTTGTTCTTGTTTTTTTTTTGTGCTAAGTTCAATTACTGGCTGAATGGTTGTCTTCACCTTTGGTGTGCGCACAGTACAGTTCCTGAACTCAGCATAATGCAACGATAGAACGAACACACATTGCACAAACGTAAGAGGGGTTAAGTGAGAGAACGAAATATTTCCTCTCAATACATCCTCGTTATCTGTGTATAAATCCCCTATAATCCATAGCTGGGATGCAGAGCTCGGAGCCCTCTCTCAAGCATTGAGCTCCTGTGTGTAAGCTGGCCGTCTGCCTATGATGTCTCGGATTTTCATAGAGACAGGGGGAGGCAGAGCTTCCACTTTGAAGTCCAGATCTGGGGCCCGGGGAACATTTGCACGCGTAATCCATTCATTGAGTACAGATGATGGTGAAATGGTGTGAGAATTCCTCTCCTTGGTGTAGGCTAAAGAGACACCTAATTGGTTTGTAAATGGAATTGGAATGCCTGTTTCTACCCACTGACACTTTAATGTAAAAATTCACTATATTTCTCATAGATATGACTAAGCATTACTTCAATTTACCTTGAAACCTCCCTCTCCTCACCTAGAGCATATAGCCCAGTATATTTTTTTTATTTTGCCCTGTAGCGAAAAACAGTTTTTATTGCTCTATGTGACACCCTTGCCAAGCTTGTAAAATTATTGCAAGGTCAGCTGCGGTAAAATTCAGTTCTGATTATTGTAATCAGGCCCCCAGAACTACATATCCATTGTCCCTAGATACAGTGTGTGTGTGGGCAGTTTCTTGATGTCAATGTAGCAGCTTTGATACAGTAGAAACGGTCGCACGCCTTCCATACACTGCACGATTCTCGACGATCGCGGGATTTCCCGTGATTCTTGTACGAGAATCGTGCAGTGTATGGGCACCTTGACACAACAAATTATTTGAATATTCACTTTCATTATCTAATCATCTTAAAAACAAGTTCCTGTTCACTTTTGATACCCAATCATGTGATGATGAAATAAGTAGACAGAAATTTGCTTTGCAATTTATTGGATAATTGAAGTGAATATTCACACAATTTATTGTGTTACGATTCTGAACTTCTTTAATAAATCAGTCTCACTGTGTTGTTAATCCAATTGGCAAGTTAAGACAACGCTGGATTTATGGCAAATTAACATGAATGTTTCTGTTCTTGCTGTGTTTTTAAAGATACAACACACGGGAAACAATGCATGCTTTGCAAAAATGTGCTGCATACATTTTCTTAATTATTTTCCTCTGACATGCATGACTTGACCTGAATTGTGGAAGCAGAGGGAAATGGCCACCACTCACCAGTATTTCATGGAGGCTCATCTTTTCCTATTACTGATTTACTATGCCTTTTTTCCACACTGTGTCTCTGTATAAAGGTGGCCAACATGGTAGAGGAGTAGGGCTTTACCCTGATGACTGGTGATGTTATGACGGATGGTGGGAAAAGGGGGGTGGGGAGGAGTAGAAACGGTTTGGAAGACACAGATCCACAGAGTGAATAAAACAGAAGCAGGAAGATCCTTGCACTGCAGGTCCTCAGGGACAATTTGTTCTCCAGCAAGGTGAACAGTGAACAACCCAGTAGTGTTGCTACATAACTCCCACTTCAAACCTAACTCCAAATCACATGGGACTAGCTGTCATAGGTAGCAGTGCCTTAGATAATCTTACACCATAGATATACAGCTATGAGGCTTAAGGCAGTGCACTGCTATTTTTAGGTATTGTTTAGGTGCAAAAATGTTTCTAGCTATTCCCTGTATATAGCCAATGTGTAGATTTTGAGTTAAGGTCTGATGTAATATAACTTATCAACTTCACATATTAAGTCCCAAAATGTCTTTGTTCATAAACGTACAAGTACAAGTTTACTTTAAATACAAGAAACCTTGGGGCTGATTAATTTAAACCAGGGAAAAGAAAGTTAGCACCAAATGGATATATGCTCCCAAAACCTCCTGTTACCCAGGGAGGCCTCCAATTGCATTTGAAACTCAAAAGGAAGAATGGAGGTGCGAGAAGACAGGCCAAAAATCCAGCAGGAAGCTGTTAAATTCTGATATTTTTAGCTGGCAAGGTAAGGTGCCTGCATTATGTCCCTGAACAACATTACAAAATAAGGCGAGTCTGGAGGTTTAGTTAAAGGATATGTAAACACAAGCACAAAAATGTCATATATTGCAGTTTATTAGTCCCTACATGGTCCATTGTTCCCAACTGTCCCTCATTTGGAACTAATCTCTCGTTCCCTCCCTTTTTTGTGTCCCTCTTTTCAGTCTGGTGTAAGATCATTATAAATATGTATTCATTATTTATTAAAAGTGTTTATCTAACCCTTAGGTTATTCAATTTCTTACTTGAAATGCCACAATAAAGGTAAATTGGTCATGAAAGAAAACTTTTTTGGGTTAAATCAATCATTTTTTCCGCATTAATCATGGAGTGTCTCCTTTGTCTACATACTTTGTATTGTAATGTGTCCCTTGTTCCCATCTCAAAAAGCGGGGATGTATGTATGGTGGATGCATTAAATAACTTTTTTTAGGCTAAGTACATTTTCTGCAAGTACATATAAAATAGCTGTTGATCTTGCCAGAATCCAGTGTCCTTCCTGTGCACTGAACTTAGCTCTTTAATAATGTAATCAGCTTTCCATACCTTTCATGAACTTCAAATCATCTCCTCCCTATGTAATGGTCCATGTGTGTTGTAAAGTAGCCACAACTCCAAGCTCAATCATGTGATACATTTTATAAATTGGTAAACTAAACATGGTTTGCAGTCCATCATGGGAGTGAGTTTGGAGCGGTGGCTACTTTATAACACATGCACAAACGGAGAAGAAATGTAGCCACCCTCCAGAAGGAAAGACAGTGTCAGCACCAATTCAGAGATGATTTGAGGATCTACAAGTGAGTGATGCACAAATAAGCTACATTTTTGATAATAGGGTACTTGAATGCATTTTTAAGATTGAATTTTTGGTTTTAGTGTCACTTTATGGCCAGGTTCACACCTGGGCGATCCATGACCGTGTGGCAATCGTGCACGATACCGCACGGATTGCCGCAGAGTCACGGAGTCGCCCATCACCGACGATCGCAGTGTGGGTGCCATTATTTACTTTCTTTCTGCGATTGCCGTGGATGTGGCTCCATTGAAATCAATGGGGCCGCGCGACAATCACAGTCTGCAATTGTGCACGACCGCGCAATCCCGAATCGCTCGGGTCTGCACCGGGCCTAAGAGATGGAGAGGTGCTTGTAGTACAAATCAGAATTGAGCTGGTTCTGTCACCCTAGGACAGGAACTTTCTTACTCACAGGAGCACTAGGTAAAAAAATGGAAATAAAGCCTGAAAAAAAGAAAAACTAAAGCAGCCACCACATTTAAAGTCTGCATTATATTAAATTTGGATTTGGTTTTAGATACACATTAAGTGGCCAATCTAAGGCAGTACAAAAAAGCTATAATAGAACCTACAGTAACCATCAGGCTTTTGCCTTTTTTCAGTCTTGTGAAGACAGAACCATGCTAGCTGATTTCTGATTGGTTGCTGTGGGCAATTGCACTCTCAGTATTGTTAGTTGCTTTATTAAATAAACCAGAGAATGTGTCCCCTAATGCAGGCTGCTGCAGAAGTTAGCAGGAATAGGTTAAGTCTCTGTTCATCATGACACATCCTGCTATACTCTCGCGTACCGTGTTTCACTTTTATTTGAATCCCCAAGGGAGAACATGATCTTAAAAATCAGATCAATCAGAATTACAGATCACTGCAGTACTGACAGTGAACTCCTTTATTCTGGGATGGCATTTAACAACTAATTAGGGAATACTTTGTTACTGTGTGACTATTACCAATCAATATGTCTCACGTCAGCCCTCTCTCTCCCTCTCCCTCTGTTTCTTCGTTCCGCCGTTTCTTTCATCTGCCTGGGTGTAGATGAGCTCCTGCCTCTCTCTCTCTGCACTGTGTCTTTTCCCATTCTTCTCACACAGTCAGATGTCAAGTCTCACTCATTCAGAGTAATACTCATTCCTCTTATCCCTGACACTCTTATTCTGGATCACGGTAATCTCAAAATCCACTTTTGTGCCTTCTCTGGGAGTGAGACCCCTGCTCTATATTCCCATCACTGCCTGACCATCACTCTCTGTAGCATCGCTGTCAGCATGCAATCAATCAGAAGGCAATTAGTGACTATTGTATTATTCAACAATGTGGCTAAAAAACTAGTATGTAGAAAAAAATGTCAGTATATATAAAAGCTATATTTTAGGGAAATATACTGCATACACAGTATATTCAGCAGTAGTTTACAAAATAGACTAGATCATATAAATAAGTAATTATTTTATAACCCAAGTGCTAGTTCATAGGAGCATTTTGTATAATTACACTGGACAACAAAGATTTTGCTACTTGAACACTTCTGGGTGTATCTTATAGATTTTAGGCTTCTGATCATGAAAATTTTAATTTAATCTTTCGCATACCATTTTTTTAAAATCTTTTATTTTTGTATTTTCTTGTAATATTTTTAGTTTACTCATTTATGCAACTCATGGTTGCATAATGTTTGTGGAACTTGCACAGGCTGGACATGCCTGGGAATGCTTAGGCTTAGTGTATGCTGATGTAAGGGCTAAAGGCAGCTTGCAACGTAACAACTAGGCCTAACTCAGTTACAGACTCGCTGTTATAGTTGTGGTACCGTTGGTAACATCCGAAATGTCTCACCAATGTCGAAACAGTTGTGACACATTCTACTATATTTGTGGTTAGTATACACTTAAAGAAAAACTATGAGGTGAGTGATTTACACTCATCCACATAGTTAGAGGTGATGTGTGACATTGAAACTGTCACAGGTCGAAAACATAACGTCGCTCGCTCACTCACTTCCCAATCATCTCCCTGCAGAGAGCGGTGACTGTCAGTCACCGCTCTCCGCAGGGATTCCCCCTCTCCCCTCTCCAATTCTTCAGCGCTAACTGGAGGAATGGACATGGAGGGGACGGGCACAGCTGGCTCTGGCTCTAGATAGGCAGAGCTCGCTGTTAATCAGGCAGCTGGGGGGATCTCAACAGTATGGTCGTGATCCGTCCCGGTTGCAGCACTCTCAATATATAATGGGCAATAACCTGCTATTTACTGAGCTTTGGTTCACCAGAGGAGGTTAGTATATGCCCTCCCGTGACCCTTAAGAGAACTATGGGATAAAAAGGTTACCCCATAGTTCTCTTTTAAGTCTCAAAGATGAACCATGATTGGACTTGTTAAGAAAGCGTAAGAACTCTACTTTGGTTGTAAGTTTGGGCTCCTCAAGTTTGTTTGAAAGATGTGCTTTCGATCTGAGAGCTTGGCTGAGGGGAACTTGGAAGTCAATGCCATTTGCTGTCCCAGTGATATGGCAAGAACAGAAGGATCAGTTTTTGGACTGATACTTTTGTCGGACTAATGACTCCGGTTTCTCTGCTAAAAATAAGAAGTCTTTTGAGTACCCCAATCTGCCTTCAGCCATGAGACTGGTGCCACATGATGACAGTCTGCTAGTTTCAAAGCCACCAGATAATTGGAGCTTTGATGAAAATGATGAAGAGGCTGAAAAGGCTGCAATGCACCAACCAGGTGCAGACAGTAACAATGAATCATGTATATCTGGCAAGCCTCATCTCACAACACAGTCAGAATCAAACAACCTGGTCAGAGACATGGGTTTGTCAAAATCAAAAGCAGACCAACTGGGTTCAAGACTGCAAGGATGGTGCTTGCTATCACCATGTATGAAAACTTCTGTCTTTTAACCCACTGAGATGATTAAAAGGTGGACAACCTAATTTTCTGTCCTGACACTGACTTTTTTTCAAGGCTTTGGGTTGTGAGCATGACCCACTAGAATGTTTTAATTTTAATCATTTAATCACCTATTTAAAAGTTAATTTCAGATTTCTCAAGATTCCTATAAAATTATATTTGTGTTCATCTTGAAGTCTATCATAGTTGCCACAAGTTTTTGAAGAAGCAAAACTTTTGAGAAAATTTGTTGCACAGTGTTTTCAGAGTTTTTGAAATGCCCCATGCATTCTATAGATATAAGAAACTAATGGTTTTTACTATAGCCATAGTTGATTGTGTGATTTCCATT
Organism: Nanorana parkeri; assembly: GCF_000935625.1. NCBI lineage: Eukaryota > Metazoa > Chordata > Amphibia > Anura > Dicroglossidae > Nanorana > Nanorana parkeri. The sequence continues at coordinate 802,235 of NW_017306966.1, forward strand.
GTATTATTCCATTGTATATTTTGGATATAATTAATCTATATATTATACATTAGATAGCGATAACAGAGATGAGGGACAAACTCATGGGGGTCTATTCACAAAGCTGCCGAGGGCAGCCGAGTGAATGACCGATCAGAAGTGAAGTGAGCCGAACACTGTTCGGCTATTCACTTCAGGCTGGTACGGCTGATTTCAGCCGTATATCGGCTGAAATCAGCCGTACATCGGCTTGCTTCGTGTGGCTTCGAAACAGCCGAACATGCTCAGCATGTTCGGCTGATCCGAAGTGCAGAAGGAGTACGACTCAGCCGATCCAACATCTGGATCGGCTGAGCCGAACCTCCGGCAGGCTTCACACTGCTGTTCGGGCTATTCTGAAAGATCCCGAACAGCAGTGAGAGAATAGCCGAATGCCGCCGAGCGGCATTTGGCTCGGCTGTTCTGCTCGGTCCCTCAGAGG
>NW_017306966.1:802990-852732 GCF_000935625.1 Nanorana parkeri
GCCGTAAGATCACGGCTGGCTCCGCCCAGCTGTCAGAAGCAGGCTGTCGGCCGGCCAATGGCCGGCCGCTCGGTCAGCTTCGTCTTTCAGCACGGCTCAGCGCTCGACTGTGAATAGCCGTACAGCACCCCCTCGGTTCTCCTGAACCGAAGGGGTCCTGGTGCCGAAGCTAGCCGAAGGATCGGCCGAAGCTACGGCCAGATCCTTCGTCAGCTTTGTGAATAGACCCCTATAGTTACAGCTTTGGAGACACCAGGACATGCCAGGACATGTCAAAGCAAATGCCAGCCAGCACTCAAAGCAAATATTACAAAGGGCAGTTCCCACCCCCTCAAGCCAATATGAATCATGCTTACACCTACAGTGGCTAGACCTGATGCAGAAATGGCAACTGCTGTCTGCTCACTCTGGGTTTGCCACCTTTTGGTTGATAGAAAACTGAATGGCATGGGATTTCATCATTATGATCATTGTGAATCAGACACAGCTTTTCATTGCTTTTATGATAACGAAGATGTGCTCTTCTTTTTAGAAACTAAGGTATTTATAATAAATGTTCATATAAAGGACTTGGCTGCCAGTTTAACAACCAATCTTGCTCTGCATTCCGTGCATCTGTTTCAGCACTCCTAGCTGTCAAACTAAGAGCAAAGCTGTCCTTCCAGTTTTTTTTGTGTGGCTCTGCTGTCAGTTTGAAAGAGTGGTCCTTGAGAGGCTTTTATCCCAGTTGTGCACCCCAAATGACAGCATTTACATTGGCCTTTTCTTAATTTTAGTCCTTATCAACTGGACTGTGCAACAAGTCTGATGTCTATGGGACCCCTGCATGACTGCTCTCGGGCAGAACAGTCAATCAGTTGGATTAGAAAACAGTTGCTTCTGTCCTTCATTTCATTTCCACACTGATTACATGAACACTAAGCCAAGTTCAACCTTCATGTCTGCAGCAGTATTAGCTGCCCAAGGAAAAATGGACTGCCTCATTTATAAACCACCCTCCTATGTCTATGGACTCCCTTACATAGAGATGCACTGGAAGTGCACAGATGTGTTGATTTCATATTTGTCATACCCTTGTCTGAAGCAGCTTACAGTATGTTTCCCTTCATAAATAAGAGGTCTGAAGAAAGCATGTCAGTACTGTGACTTTCCATTTGTTTGTTTTAAAACAAGCACTCGATGTTTTAACAATGAAAACTGGCAAGCATGTTCATAGAAAAAGAAATGTACATAGCATGGCAGGGATTATTGATAAAACAGTGTATGCACCAAAATAGGATGAAAACACACAGCATTACATCAATACAATGCACAGCAGACTGGAATGGATTTGCATTTTAAAATGCTGTAAAAGAGAGGATTATTTTCCTCACTTGCAGCAACTTATAACAGGCAACCTGCTAGCACTGGTGGGAAAAAATAGATCACAATATGCTGTTCATTCATAAAGTACACATAGAGTATATCCTTCGTATCCATTGTATGAGTGAAACTGACCAGAAGCCAAGAAAAACAAAGAGTACAAAGCAATGGTAGGCAGGTATGTACATTAGCAAGCAGGTGAGCTGGATGTAGGAAAGCCCTCGGAAAAACTGTTGATCATCTAAACCCATCTAAAGGTGGCCATACACTTTACAACCATCGCAAGACCTTAAGGTGGCCATACATTTTACAACCATCGCAAGACCTTAGTCTTAGTCTTGACCTTAGTCTTGCGATGGTTGTAAAGTAATTAAAAAAAGTACGATCTGCCCATCTTGGACAGGCAGATCGTACTTGCGATCATCGCAAGCCCGCCCCCCTGAGGGGCGGGCTTCCGATAAATGCAATGCTGAACGGGCAGTGTGCGCACATCGGCCCGTTCGGCATTTGTCTCCCGAGCACCGTACAAACCAGCTGAAAATCGTAAGATTTTCGGCTGGTTTTCTAGCTTGCTCCTTAGACAAAAGACGTGCGACCGTACAGTAGAAACGGTTGCACGTCTTCATTCACACTGCACAATTCTCGTACGATAGCGGGATTTCCCGCGATTCTCGTACGAGAATCGTGCAGTGTAAGGGCACCTTTAGAGTCAAGATCGTTTAAGCTGGCCATACACTGTTAGAATTTCATCTGTTCATTGAACATTCCTTTGAAATCATTCACTGAGTCCACTAATTTAATTAGAAAGCCCTGAAAATATCATCCAGACCTGCTACTTGAATGCAATCCAAAATATATTAAACCGGTTTATTTTGTGTCTAGTACATTTCAATATGTATGTATTTTCCTGAACAAAAATCACATTCATGGTTAAAATTTCATCCATTCAGATAAGAAACTACAGAAATTTCTAATCCTGCTCCTTTGAATTTCCTCGACACTGTGTTTGAATATGAACATCAATAAGACTACACTAAGCATTAGAAAATTGAATAAATGTTCCAAAAACGTAAATTTTCGAACCAAATTTTACTTGTGTATGGCAAGCTTTAACCTATTAACCTATTAGCTCAAAGTGAGAGTGTTACCTAGCAGTCCACCTACCGGCAAGGTATACTCACTGTCCCCTGCTCCCCTATCACTCCCTCTCTGCAGGAGACACCCTGAGCCTGGCACTTTTCTCTCATGCCCGAGCACTGGCACATAGGAGAGGTCCAATGTTTCCTCATGTTACCTGGAAATGTTACCTGGTCGTCGCTCTCCTTAGAACAACAGCATGAGGGCTTCAATGGATTATAAGAGCAGTGAGTATAGGTGAATATACACTGAGTGGCCAGATTATTATGACCACCCCATCAGTACTTCGTTGGGCCACCTTTTCCCTTCAATCCTGCGGCGATTCTTCTTTGCATTGACTTCACGAGATGTTGAAAAGTGATGCGAGGAATCTGACACCATGCCTGATGAATAGCACTGTCCAGTTCTGTGAGATTTGATGGTTGTGAAACCAGCTGCCTGATGGCTCTTTCAACTTTGTCCCACACATGCTTAATTGGATTGAGATCTGGTGATTATGGGGGCCACCTAAGCAAGATAAATTCTCCCTCATATTCTTGAAACCACTCCTGCACAATACGAGCACCGTGGCATGGTGCATTGTCTTGTAAGAAGCCATCTCCATTGGGATACGCCTTCAACATGATAGGATGAACTTGATCAGCAAGGATACTTTGGTATGTTGTGCTATTCAGACGTTGTTCCACACGAATTAAAGGGCCCAAATCATGCCAGGAAAACATGTCCCAAACCATAACACTGCCCCCACTAGCTTAAAGGGTTGTACTCATGCATGTGGGGTGCATGCTTTCATGCTGTTCATGCCAAATTCTCACTCTGCCATCTGCATGATGCAACTGGAAACGTGATTCATCGGACCACATGACTTTTTTCCAATGCTCGACTGTCCAATCCTTGTGTTCCTGTGGGAATTGGAGACGTTTTATTTTGTTAACTGCAGACAGCAAAGGTGTTCGAACAGGCCTTCGGCTTCCATATCCCATACGATGCAGTGTACGGCAACAGTGCATTCAGAGATCATTTGAGAGGATCACTGTTGCCCTTCTGTTGTCTTGTACCAGTCTTGTCGCTCTCCGTTTTGCCCTAACATTGACTAGTTGCTGATGGCCACAATTCGAACATTCAGACCCAGATTTTGGGCTGACAGTCCAGTCTTTAAACACTTTAACAACAGCTGCTCTTGAACATTTAACGAATTCTGCCGTTTTGCTGATACTCACTCCATGGCTCCGAGCGCCAACAATCAATCAGTTCAAAGGCTGTTAAATCGCGTTGTTTACCCATATCTTCGAAAAAAAATCACTTCTACTGTCGTGGTAAACAACCTGCTTCCCTATTTATAATGGTCTGGCCCTCTAGCAACTTCAGCGCGAAATTATAGCTAATTATAGCTAATTTGCCTACAAACATCAGGTGGTCATAATAATCTGGCCACTCAGTGTACATTGCTAGGGCGAAGGGTGGTGGTGGACTTTCAGTATACACTGTCACTTTGCCCTGAACTGGCAAAGTGACAATGTCTCTTTAAAGAAGATAGATTGTACTCAGGAAGAGCACTTGTCACAGGGGAAATATGTAGTCTTCCATTGCTGACCACGTTGCTAAAAGGCTTGCTGCCTGCATGGCATGCTGATCTTTTGGCTTAAAAACTTTCCAAGTCACTGACCTAAAACGAGTATGGAAGTCAGAAGTATTGACTTTACTGTCTACATTCTAGTTCTGGAGTTATTCACTCAGAACATATTAGAGGATTAGTATGGCAGATAAACAAATAGCATTTTTAGAAGGAAGTCAGCAATGTAAAACTATGCTTTTTTATCTCATTACAGGTTCCCTTTAAAGCTGAACTCCAGCTAAACAGTTTAAATACATAAATAGGAGCTGTCTTATCTGACAAATAATTTGTATTTCTGTCCATCCAGTCCTGTGATTTACACAGCCTTTCCTTACAGCACAGACAACCCGGTGGCCTGACTTTGCTGTAGTTAGTCCAACACAGATAGGTCACCCACCATAGGCAGACATTGTAACGCAGAGACAGCATTGTCTCCCCCATTGGAACTAATGCATCTTCTAAACACGTTAGGTAGAAATTAAATTAGCAAATAGGTAATCTCCTGCCAAGGGCCGGATTTACTCCCTGCTGCCCCAAGGCCAGGTTCCACAATGCACACATTTAGCCCTGCTTTGGGAAATGTAGAAAATAAATGACCGCCCGGCGCCCTGAACTGCATGTTCCGGACGTCGGGGAATTCCACATTGCTGCTGCCCCTCAGCTCCCTGCCGCCCCGAGTCCTGGCCTTGTGGGGAACCCGGGCCTGCTCCTGCCTCCGGCCTTTGAGTGGACAGCGGAGGAGCTGCAGGAGACTGATGAGATTGTCTTCCCTTCCTTTTAGCATGTCCCTTGTCAGCACATGAGAATGCAGGACACCTTATTGATCCCCAGTGCTTCTTTTTCTTCTTATCCCACTGCATGATACTGTTTAGGAAATTACAAGGGGCTGAAATAGGTTGAATTCAGGTATTTATACTAGTTGCATTTAAAATACATTTATTTATTTTTTAATAAACAGATATCAATTTGTTACAAGAAATGTCATAATCAGAAGAGTACAACTCTATGACTAAGGTAGAGCACAGCTGATTCTACCCATCAGTTACCACCACACATGATACAAACATTGATTTTTTTTCAACTGTCCCTTCGCGAGTGAGGGTAAGACAAGCCAACATGGCAAACATCTTGGTGGAAAGTGAGTGGTACTCTGAAAGTGGCTGTACAGGTGGATGAGAAAGAAACATTTTAGTGTGTCGAGTACATATCTTGCCAGTCACTTTATATGCCTCAGTCAACTAGACTACACTAGTAACTGAAATAGCTTCTAGGTCCTAGGGAGTTCTTCCCAGTATATGGAATTTGTATTGAACTAGAGTGTTGCTTTACCGTGTTGTTTATTACACCACAATCGACACATTGCCTGCACACTGCTTTGATGCTGTAGTCCATGTTCTGTTCTATGAAATCCCTGGAGGACCCTGCACGGAAACTATTAGCATGGTCACACATGCTGCATGAGCACTGCTGTAACCCTGCATCCAGTGATTGAGTGTATGTAGGCTAGTAAACAAACAAAGATGTGTCACAGATCTATAACATATCAAAAAGCATGAATGAGTATATAAATTTAAAGTACAGATTGATTTGAGCTGGCTGCATGCTGGTACCCTGTACACAGAAAGAAATGATGACGCAGAGAAAGTGGTCAGAGAATAATAAAGGACCTTTTGCCCATCAAATCTGCACTCCCACCATAGGCAGATATTGTAACGCAGAGACAGCATGGACCTCTGGCCCCATTTGGAACTAATGCATCTTCTAACCACGTTAGGCAGGAATTAAATTAGCAATTTGCCAGTCAGTGGCCGTCTGAAGATTTCAAGACATACCAAGTGTGACAGGCTAAAAAGCCCCTGTCAGCTGTGATTGATCGCAGGGCTAATACGTCCGGGCGGCAGAACTTTCATAACACAATAACACATCTTCCGATACTGACACCATCATAAGCTTTTAACCTGGCAATAACTCAACACCCCTCGATGGAGGTGTCATCTAGCAGCCAGGACACAGAACTATCAGGGTCCCGGGAAAGGCTGTAACCGGTCCTAAGAATGCAGACTTGGTATTGGTATTATTGGACTATCATGTTTAATAGTGATCGCTGTGCATGACTTGATCTAAGACGCAGTGGAATTTTGTTAAAATAAAATTTTATGTTGAAAGCTGTTGGGAAAAAAAGAAAAGTTGGACTTTTAGGATACCCCATTTATATAAGACCTTTCCCATGTCAGGACCATATTTATGGAAGTTACATGGTCAGAGGTCATTAGATTGTCCTTTGTTTTATTATCTAATTGCTTATCTTTCCCGTGTCATTTTGAAACTATGAAACTAGACTTAACATTTCAATGCAGTCAGGAACACTTATTTGTAACAAACTATTTATACAATCCTGGGAGATCACTTCTTGGGCCATAGGTGTCATCTCAGTAAAAGTGCAGAGATGCCAACCCAGGGAGAAAATTACCAGGTTCATACAGTAATGGCGTGTGTCTCATCATTTAGCAGTCTCAAACCCCATTTAAATAAAACAAAAAAACACAACTTACCAGTAAAAATATAATAAATACTCACTCTACACCCCAGTTTTTGGTCTGTTTGCCCAGACGAGGGCCACATCATTCAGCCTTCTTCCAGGCTCAAGAAAAGCTGAGGATTTTAAATCTCAGCGCCCTCTTTTTTTGCAAATAGCAACCGGAATATACATGGTGAGGCTCTGGCTCACTTCCTTTCACATCCCCTGTGCCTTTTGGCCCACAAGTGCATTAAGTAACATCACTGGCTAATAGGCAGACATGAGGGTGAGCGAAGGCGAATGAAAGGCATGACCTCACACCATAGAAATGTAGCCTGGTCTGTGGCTCCTTTAATTTGCCTGGGAGTGGACACAGATAGTGGGAGAGCCATGTGGAGTGAGCAGGAGAGACTGAGCTGCTATGTCACTGTATTGAGTGGTCAGAGACTGTGATACTGGGAGTTGTGAGTACCGGGCTGCTGTACTGAGCCCACCAGAGACTATGTGGCTGTTTATGCACTATTGGTGTTTTTGTGCTGTTGTAAGGGGAATGCTGCATGTGCTTCCCAAAGACTGAGCTACTGTAGGTACTGTGAAGAATCAGAGAGAGAGACCACTGCTGAGGAATCTAGGTGAGACTGAGATCTGTGGGTCATTTGTACCACACTGACTCTTTTGCTGTTTACAGTAAAATCCCTGTACAAGTTGTTGCCTGTAGAGCATTTGCCCTTTGGATAATAATTGGTCTTGCAAGAGTGAGCAAGCACCACAATGGAAGATCTTGGCCCCAATACAAGCTTGCTGGACTTAGACCCCTTGGCCACTGGTTTAGGTAGTACCTCCTTTACCATTAGTCAGTCCATCTTGTAATTCTGCTTTCCTTCATAATTGTTGTGCACACTGATCGTACTGTTACCCTTGTGTGCTGTATCCCCTGCAATATTGTGTGGTATTATCACTACTGGTTGTCTGATCTTCCGCTCCACTACAGGGCTTTTACCTTTCAATAAAGTCCCTGTAAAGTCATAGGTGTATCAATGAGATTGGATTCTGCCAGGGCAGGTCATCCATCCAGCGGCTTTTTGGGGGATTGTGCTACACATTAGCCCTCCAAAACTAAATTGAAATTTACTTTGAAGTGTAACTGCACCTCTGTAATCTGTAATAAACATAGATTAAGTCCGTCAAAAACATTAAATTATACATATCTGTAAAACCAAACTTTTTTCATGATGCTGAATATCTGCCAGTCTGAGCATTATTGCACTATAATTGAATCTGTTCTTAAATATTTATTTGGTGTGGCATACCTTTGGTAGCTTTCTACTGGTTAAGTAAAATGAAAAAAATTAAAGTTTAAAGCGAAATTAATAAATGCATGCACATTCATAAAAGTTAAAATGTGTATTGTTATTTATGTTATTTTTTTTGCACAGGAGCCACTAATGCATTGCATCCACAAAGTAGATGCAATGCTCTGGCTGCTGCAGATTATTTCTCTCATTCACTTCCATACCAAGGTACAGACATTCAGTAACATGGACGCAAGGACGTGTCAATGAACACTTGTTCATTACTCTGTCTCAAGCCAATAACAAGCCAACGTGTTTCAGCCGCTATGAGGTTGTCTATTCATCGGGATGTAAACTGCTGGTTTAATTTTTCTGCTGCCACCGACATATGTCATATGTCTGCAGCACTGGCAAAATAAAGTCTCCATAAATTCAGAACTCCTGATTGTCAAACTTGTTCTTGGCCAGAAAAGAACAGAAAGTACTAAAGCATTTGAATTGGCTTGACAGCCAGGGAATTTGCATTTTTCAAATGCAAAAATACATATTTGTTTTTGCTTTGAAAATAAAGAAACCCATCAAAAGACCTGTAAATGCAAGCCTAAAATGAAAGGTCTGAGTAAAAAAAAATTACTGTTGGCATTCATAAATATTTATGCAAAATCACCTTGTTCCATTTCTACGGTATTTTGAAATATTCCGTGCATTAAAGTGCCATTAAAGTCATGTAGTTGAGTGCCCTTTCACACAGATGGTACCAGTGCACAACATTCATTTGTTGGTTTTTATGCATATTGGGTGTGCTGAGATGTGTCAGACTGACTTTCATAACAAATTCTAAACCTCTACTTTCCTTTTGCATAAATCCATCTGCAGGTTTTCCATTGACATTCTGAGTGACCTTTCATGCATTACAGTAAAACATACAACAAAGCATTTTTTTTTATATAATTCAGAAATGTAGTGCAGTTCGGAGTGGGTGGGTTGCTTTGTAACAATGACCACACAGTACCACTTGTTCTTGGCCTCTTACTGTGAGATAAGTGCAGGCCTTCACCGATTTCAAACATTGAAACTCTTCTAATGCTAACATTTCTGACTAATGCCTCTGAAATCATACCTCTGAGACTGTAAACAATAGGAACATTTGGAGCATTTAGAATTCATGGCCCACAATTTTGTTTACAGAGGAGTCGTGGAGGCAGCATTGCCATATCATGGAACAATATTTAAAGAAGCACACATGAATTATCAGATGTCATATGCAAAAGAGCAGATCAGTCCGTCCTGTCACCAAGATCTCGTCTCTGCATGCTTTCATTGCAGTACTAAATACTTTTTGGAGCAGAAGTTCTCAGTAGAGGGTAAAAAGAATGAAAGCCCAACTCCTTGTTTTGCACCACCGCACATCAATTTATACATACCTTGAATCCAGCCATCTTGCTGCTGGTCGCAAGAGGTCACTAGTTAGGTGCTCCTTACTCCTTGCCAGTGATGAGTCTGGGCTCAGTGAGCCTGAGTTCACCCAAGCCCACTCAAAACACCCCAGCCCCCCTCCCCCCTCGGCCCTATCAGTTGCAAAAAGGCATATTTGCCACCCCGCAGCTATATGTCACATAGGGGTAGGGAATGCCCCCACCACAACTGCTGCCACTGATCTTGGCCAAACTAAGCAAACTGGGTTCACACCAAGCCCGGCCTCATTTCTACTCCTGGCCAGCATTAACATCTGAATGCTGTTCTTTGCAGCAATAAGGTGAGCCTGGGCTGAGTCCATGACAGCATGGGCTCACAGGATGAGCAATGAATTACACTGGGCTTTATTCAACCTAGCAGAGGAGCAACAACTTGTGGAACGGCCAGACGTTCTGTGGGGGGACACACTGAAAGTGAGTGTTGAGGGAAAAGCTGTATTTTTTAACATTGCTGGACAATTAATTTATTTTAAAGTGGAGTAGGGCTGTCATTATTTTAACAGCTTATTTTAGAAGTTAGGTTAGTGGTAGGACTTCAGTGTTTTAAGGATTATGTATAAGAGTATACTTTCGGATTAAGCTCTTAGGGGCGTAAGTTGTGGGTTAGGGGAATTAAGTGTTAAGGACTTACAGTATTTTAGGGGGATAGGTTAAACCTGCAGTGTAGTGTATGCATGTAATACCTTCCCTTGTCTGCTTTCACCCCCCAATCAACATGCTATTAATTTATTTCAATTAAATAATGTTATTTTTCAAGAAATACCTATTTTCAGTCCCAGTAATGTGATTACTGGGTCTGATTGCTGGTCTTTGTTCTGTCTTTGGTGGGAGGGGCTGGCAGGATCCTACAAATGTCTCAAAATTCTGCTTCTAATGTTTTTTAAAATAATTCTGTGAAAGAACACATCCCTGGAATCCCTGTACATGTGCCTGCTGCTTTCTGCTGGCCATTGGATGCTGCAGACTTTAGTGGTGCACTTAGCTGATTGGTTGACTGAATGCCAGTTATGTGTTCTTTCACATAAAGTAGGGATGTCCTCATACTATTTTTTCAAGACCGAGTACAAGTACAAGTACTTCACCTCAGGTACTTGCCGATACCAATTACCGATACTTTTTCTTAAAGGGACATGTGACATTTTTTCTAAAACAACACAGACTAATGATTTTAGGGCAGTTTCTTTATAATTATGAAGAACTGTAACTCCATTATTGATTCAGCAATGGAGAAAGGCAATCAGTAATAGAGGACTACAGGTCCCACCATTCAGTTTGTATCTCATCAGGGCTCTGTGCAGGTCTCTCCAGGGCTGTTCAGATAAGTGCAGGGCTCTTCAGGGCTCTGCGGGCGGGTGCAGGACTCTCCAAGGCTAAAAAGTTGGGTGCCGGGCTTTTCAGGGCTTTAAAGGTGGGTGCTGGACTCCCCAGGGCTGAACGGGTGGGTGTGGGGCTGTCCAGTGCTGTGTCAGTCTTTGCAAGCACCAGGAAGGAGGAGGAGGAGATGTGGGGCTAGACCAGCACTGTCAAAGACAGCTGCTGTGAGGTCCCCAGCAGGCAGAACCTCAGGCAGCCGCTCTTGCTTAAAAATGTAAAGGGCCAGTATCGGCCTTTAGTATCGGGACATTTTTGCGTGTACAAGTACTCTGGAAAATGCACTAAATTTGCCCGGTTACTGATACTAGTATCAGTATCGGGGCATCACTAACAAAGTTTGAGAACAAAATAATTGATGGCAGAGGAAGCTAAAAGCTGTGAGAGGGGAGCCAACAATGGTAGAGTTCAGGGAGGAAAGTAATTGATGAATGATGGAGGTCACTCAGACAGGAAATTAAGGTTGTCTCAAGAGAGCTGCTGCAGCTTTAAAAGCTTTACAAATATTGTGTAGATGCAGGGAATTGAGAGCATTCGGTTTCAACACAGGAGAGGACTTGCTACTAGTGTGGGTATGTGTACCAATGTGGGTATCTTGACACATGTCAGGAGTAAGTTTGCCACCCATCTGGTTTTCACCCAGACAGTCCGTTTTTGGAGTCTTGTGTCCGGCTGTCCAGCCAGTGGGCACTTGGACACAAGACACTTCATGCTGACACCAGTGCATTAAATTTTCTGACAGATGCAGGTCCCCATCAAGCGCGATCTTGGGCAGCCGCATCTTCCTGAAACTGGATCTTCCTCTGAGCTGCAGACAGACATTGCCTTCTCCTCCTCCGGCTCCCTGCTGCCTGCCTGTGGACCCCTGGTGAGATGCCATAGCCCACCTGAGACTCGCACAGCCCCCCTGAGATTTGCACAGCCCACCTGGGAGCCTCGCAGCCCACCTGAGAGCTGCGCAACTCACCTGGTGGCCTGCACAGGCCACCAGGCCACCTGGATGCATCAGGGCACCTACCCAGAACAACACAGAGTATGTAGCTTCATATTATTTTGTATTGCTGTATAATGTATTGCTGTAGTCCTCTACAGACGGTCTGCTTACTCCCTCTCCTGGCTGTCTCTTCTTGCTCTTTCACCTGTCTGCCTCTCCTCGCTCTCTCCTCTATATACTCCCCCCCAAAAAAATTGCAGCATGCATTGCTAGAATGTTCGGGTTTCACTTGAAGAAAAGGTGGCAATCCTACTCAGGGGGTATCTCTGAACTGCTTCCAATATAGCTTATCATTCAATTGCTCTCCTAGTTGGGACATTAGGTAAATGCCCCGAGTTTGTTAAATAAGCAATATGTGTAGAACTACTCATGGACGGAGCCTGGTTGTCATGGAGCTGACTAGAAGTTTGATATATTGAAAAAAAAATGTTGTGCTTCACCTCAAAGAGCTCTGGCTTTAGGATTTCAGAGTTGGAGAAAAGTGTGCAGGAGAAAAAAATAATGCAGTAGACAGACTGAGTTTTTCAGAATGTTCTTCCAACTTGGGTGTTGGGAGAAGAGGAGAGCGCTGATAGTGAAAATTTTAGGGGCTAAAACTTTTTTTTTTAAACAAAATAAATTGCTTACCAGCAGGAGGGGTGATCATAGACAACAAGAACACCACATTACTGCAAAATTATGGAAAACTTGCAGCAACAGGTTTCTCATTAACACTTACAAGTTGGAAAGTCTATTTTTTCAATCTATATAAAAGCAAATATTTCAATACATCTGTGTGTCAGCAGTCAAAAGAAATTGTAAACTTTAAACTAGATTTTACAGAGAAATGTTAAGCTTGTCATTAAAATGAACAACAAAGCCACCTTTAGAAATATTTAGTAATGGCAATATACAAACAGATACTTACAGATAATTGCAGGCTTGGTATTCTTTGCATACCTTATCTTTCTTGGTGGTGGAGTGTCAGCCAGAATTATCACAAAGCTACAGGCACATTGTGCATAGGCACGGCATCCCGTAGCTCAGGTGAGAAGCTATGGGACGCAAACAACCACATTAATGCAGATCTTCTTCCTTGCAAGTATTTACTTCTGAAAGTGAATGTAGCTGAAAAAATACAATATTTATTATTGACATATGAATTTATTAATGAATGTATTAAAGGGATATGACTAATAAATGTTACATACACTTTACATACACTTTAAAGTCTTCTCATGTCCCGAGAATCTTCAGCTCTTCGGACGGGAGCGCACGGTGGGGACAAAGGTAAGTTTTAACCCTTTTGAAAAGTGTTTTTTTTTCTGCTTTTGCATATATCTACTGCTTGCTAGCAGTAGATATATGCAAAAACACGTGAGGGTTTAATAAGCTTTTAAACAAACATATTTTTCTTTGACTTGCAATTACTGTTTTTCCACTTCCTGATACTCCTGGGCATTAGTGATGTAATGTGCCCAAGTGTTGAGTCCTGGGAAGTTTATGTCAGCAGAGCATTGCTGGGAAATCTCATCTGTAATCATATGAGTTCTCAGAGAAAGGCATTTTCCTCCCCTGAGATAATGTGCATGGTCACATGTCCTAGTCACATGTGCCAGAGTTCCAGGAAGTAAAGGGAGGTATATTAATCTGCCCTTAGTAAAAATGGCCACTTTAAGAAGGAAAAGAAAAGTAAGGTATGTAAATAATTCAAAGCCAGCAATTATCTAGAAGTATCTGTTTGTAGATTGTCATTACTAAACATTTCTAAAGGTATATTTGTTGTCATTTCAAAGATATGGGTAAATTTTCTCTTTAAAGCTTTGTGAATAGAGCCTATTTTCAAAAAGGCTGACAGGTTCACTTTAAAAAAATCTTGAGTTTAGGTAATATGTGCAGTTCACACTAGAATTTAGTCTAAAACTTGTCAATGGATATACTGGAAATGAACGATTATGAAGCTTACACATTTATTTGTAAACGTGGCGAGTCAGTAAACTAATTAGCAACAGCAGCATAGGCATTGTGTTAGGTCTGTGGCTAGGTTGTTAATACTAATTAAGCCTGTGATAGCAGAAAATCTTATACACTGTATAGATTAGTGGTTTGGGCTTACTGGACATCGAAACAACTGAAGCCAGGAGCTCAACAAATGAGCAATATTGCCATGGCTACTCGCTAAGCGTCTTATTGAGATAAGTTTAGAATAAACTCCTGGCTCAGCAGAGTGTTAATGTTTATTCCTATGGAAAAGGGAAACAATAGTAATTGGAAAATGTTTTTATACCTGTCTGATTGATTCCCTTCTTCCATTGCTTTGAGAGCAGTTGCCCAGTTCAACTGGTAGGTTACAGACTTCTCATGTCCATGGCAAAAGATTGGTCAGCAAACAGCAAGGGTCAGTTATCGTTCCAGACAAAGGTCTAATTAACAAAAGGGTAATATGAGTTTGCACTTTTTATTTTGACCGTTTTTTGCCTGATAACCTTTTTTCTATTTACTTGATTTAAGAAAATGTTCTTGCTCCAATGACCTCATAAGAGGATGCACAAACGTTTACACGTTTAGCGTGCACCAAGTGAACATACCCCATGTACATTTTACAGCAGATTCATCAATTTCTAGGTGTTAAAGTGCAAAATTAAGACAGCTCAGGTACTTCTGATGAAAGTTGATGAAATTTAGCTTCGGAAAATTGGAACAGAAAATAGGTTTCATTGGCCAGGAGGCTGGATCCTTGGTAAGTGTTCTCTGGTTTCCAACACAAGTTCAAAGGAGAACTATGAGGTGAGTGCTTTTCACTCACCTCATAGTTCTAGCCGACCTGTGACAATGTGACTGTCACAGGTCGGCTCAGTAGATCGGGAGGTGAGCGAACACATACCGGCGTTCGCTCACCTCTCGATCCTGTCACGGCTCTCTGCCGGGATCCGCTTCAGCTGCGGCGTCTCAGTATACCGCAAGCAGCAGCTCGCAGTATACTGCAGCGTCTCATTATACCACGAGCTTAACGCTCGCAGTATACTGAGCATAGGGTGACGGGAGGACGCTAGTTTGTGTCCTCCCGTTACCCTAAGGAGAACTATGGGGAAAAGACTTAACCCCATAGTTCTCCTTTAATAATAAGCAATTATGATCAATTTGCCATAAACATTTATTTCTATTCACCTAAATATAAGTGTAACTGTTATGTTGTCCAGGCTGAACTAGGTTGTGTCTGCACCATGGATCTATCCGTGTCTTTTTATGCAACATTTTAAATTTTTGTAATTACATTTCTTTTTTTTTACTTCTTTACACTTGTGTTACAAATTGCATTCTATTTTATATTTTGGTGCTCAATTTTGTAATGCAAGATACCCCTGGCTACTGACAACTTTCCTAGCTGCATTAAAGTCCAGCAATCACCATCCTGGACCACTTTCCTTCCTGTTATTGCTTGATTTATGTTCTTTCTGGCATTTCAATATATAAAGGGGCCTTTTTATAACCAATTCACAGGGCCATTCGCCCTTTCGGAATTTCTTTCTGTGCCAATGGATGCAAAAGTATTTATAGGTGCAAACGTATTTATTTCCTAGGCTTTCCAGCTCCATTTAGTGACCATAATGAAGTATCACATTACATACATTCGACTGTTCGAAGAGCGTTGAGAAAGATTTGTAGGGTGAATGGCTCTGCAACCTAGTTATAAATAGACCCTAGAATGTGTCCATCTTTTACATGTAATCATTTAGACATTTTGTTTTAGTGAATCAGCCTGAAAGATGGCCTTTGCGCAAACAAAAGTTAGAAACACAAATAATACATTATCCTCTCGACAAATGGTCTTGCACCAATCTACCGCCCACCCTGCCATTATTATAAAGTAATTCTAGTGAAGATTTTCAAGTAGCAGAAAAAGAACAGCCCAAGTCTAACCAATAAATTCTTGGAAATCAGCCCTTATAGCCAAAGTAAAATCAACTTTTATTAATCTGAATTAAATCTGTGAAAGTTCTAAAACAGACTGTTGGAGACTGATGTGTTTAGGGAGAACCCTTAATTGCCTTCAATTAATGGTTCTGCTGAAACATGTCAATTTGGTACAGTTTGTTTAATGGAATTTAATAAAATCTGATTTTTTTTCAGCTACAGAGGATCAAGTCCCAGGTGCAGATTTCTCTTTAACTATTGACATCATTATTATAATGTATTTCTTTCTCACTTGATGGTAAGAAAAGCCCTAAATTCGGACTGTAATACAGACATCACTCTGTATTCAGTTTTTAGATGTTTCACTGTTTTCACTAACATCAAATGTCCATGATATGTAACAGTGGACATGCACGGCTATTTTATTATTTTTACCTTAATTTTTTTTTTTAATGGTGATGGAACAGACAAATGTGTTTAGTAGCATTTAGCAGTCTACTGATTGATGACAGCACTAGCATTTTAGAGATTCAAGCTAGTTTAGGTTGGGGATTAGGTTAAGGCTTAGGTTAAGGTTAGGGATTAATGTGAACATGTGGAAATAACAACCTTTGTTGTCTTGTTATTTAAAGATGCAGGCTATGGGGTTGTCATACTGATCCTAGCTTCAATGCCTAATCAGTTACCAACCTAGAAGTTGGAAGCTGATGGAAGTTCAGACTTCTCTAACTGCACGCTTGTTCCAGGTCATTATCTTTCTTTGTAGTGAAGTCAAGATCAAAAAGAAAGTCCTAAAGCCTGTATATTTTTTTTACAAATAAACAATGTCAACTTCCACATATTAGTCTTCACTTTAATGTTGGACATTAGGGTTGGATTTTAGGTATTAGGTATTATGTTAAGTTGAAGAGTTTATTTTAAAGGTTAAGTTTAGAGTTATGGTTAGAGTAAGGTTAAAGTGACACTAAACTGAGGAGTTAAACCTTAACAATGCATTTAAATACCTTAACTATGAACAAAAATGTAGCTTATTTATGTATCACTCAGCTGTAGATCCTCAAATCATCTCTGAATTGGTGCTGACACTGTCCTTCCTTCTGGAGGGTGGCTACTTTTGTTCCCCATGGTCCCTGTGTGTGTTATAAAGTAGCCACTGCTCCAAGAAGGAAGACAGAAGGAAGGATAGAAGGAAGGACAGTGTCAGCACCAATTCAGGGATGATTTCAGGATCTACAGCCAAGTGATACATAAATAATTTTGTTTGTTAATAGTTAAGGTACTTGAATGCATTCTTAAGGTTTAACTCTTGAGTTTAGTGTCACTTAAAGTTTACGTGTTAGGGCCTGGAGACGTGTAAAGGTTAGCTTTTAGGTTAAAATGTATCTCTACCCAATTAGCCAGTAGGTTAGGTGGAAATATCTCCAGAAGCAAGGGGGTAGCCCTTCATAATGAAAAAACTACCTTTGCAGTGGGACTCTTCCCTAAATACAAAAGTTAGATGTTCATTTTGCCTAGAGTATTAGTAAAAAATCACTTTTAATTATTGTATCCCTCGCTCACATCAACCATCATTTTCTTCTTCCATCCGATGTACCAAGTTGGGGTTGGCACTTACTTCCTCTTTTACTTAGAGTGCAAGACTGCTGCATTGTTCTTAACGATGACAGAGCGAGACTGAGGGAATGCTAAAGAGAAGAGGCTTCAGGAGACTGGATGCACGGAGAGGAGGACACCTGTGGGAGAAAGGAATAAGGAAAGTAACAGTGCCAATTAATGGGGGTGGGGGGGGGGGTCAATAAAAAATGATAGAAACTGGGTGTGAAATTGTTGGCTTAAAAGTGACTGCATCCAATTTCCTTTTCAGGTACAGGTTGAGATTCCTTCATTCAAGCTGTTTAGTATGATTGGGGAATTAATTGATTTCTCTCACTTAGCCCCTCAAAATCTAGCTCTGTATGGCTAGCTTAAAAGAGAACTATGAGGTGAGTGAAAATCACTCATTCTCATAGTTCGAGACGACGTGTGACAATGATACTGTCCAACGCTGTCTCAATAGATCGGGAAGTGAACGAACACATACCGTCTGTCGCTCACTTCTCGATCATCTCCCTGCAGAGAGCCGTGACTGTCAGTCACGGCTCCCTTCAGGGATTCTCCCCACTCCGATCCTCCAGCGCTGACTGGAGGAATGGGCAGGGAGGGGGCGGGTACAGCTGGCTCTGCCTCTAGATAGGCAGGGCCAGCTGTCATTCACGCAGCTGGGTGGATCTCAACAGTAATATCGGAATCCGTCCCGGTTGAAGCTGTCTCAGTAAACCGCAAGCTGTAGCTCGCGAATTACTGAGCTTTGGGTCACGGGAGCATGCTAGTTTATGTCCTCCCATGACCCTTAACAGAACTATGGGGAAAACAGTTACCCCATAGTTCTCTTTTAAGCTTAATGGATTTCTATTTACTTCCTGTTGGGAAATGTTCCTAATGGAATACAGACAGCAAAAAATAAACTGGCAAGGGTTTTAAACCTTCCTTTTTTTTTCAAAACAGAACACAGAGCGCTAGAGTCAAGGTAAAGTTTAGTTTAAGGTTAAAAAGAAAGTAAAGTGAGCTGAAAAAAAACACGCCCCCTGGAGCTTTTAGCCGTAATGTGCTAGTATGCAAAGCACCGACTAAACTCATCTCCTTCAGCACTGCGATCCTCCCTTGCCAGCACTTCCATTTATGTCTTAGGGGTCTATTCACTAAGCTGCCGAAGGATCTAGCCATAGCTTCGGCTGACCTTCGGCCCCAGGACCCCTTCGGTTCCGTAGAACCGAAGGGCTGCTGCACGGGCTATTCACTATAGCTCGTACAGCTCCCAAAGTTGGCCGAGCAGCTCAGTCGAGCCGAAGGCATATGCTTCGCTCGGCTGAGCCGAGGTAAAAGCCGAAGCTGGCCGAACTATGTCAGGTAACCAGGGACACTGATCTCCAGACAGCCCAACTGTTCCCGGCGCTCCGGGAGTCTCCCGCTATTAGATAGCAGCTCCTGGCCAACTGGAAGAGAAACACTCCCAGAAAGGTTTACTCGATCAAGGGCGGGTGCAATAGCTAGTTTGCTATTGGCTATTGCAAAGTGAAATAGCCAATAGGAATCTAGCTATGCATTCCTATGGTGAATATTTTATTTATTTTTTATTCTGACGGCATCAGAACCGCCCGGCCAATAGAAAACAGTTGGGGCGCCCAATCATTTTCTATTTTATTTTTTACTACTTTTTAAACTGTTTTTCTATTCTGCTCGGTACCACAGAGGTACAGAGCAGAACAGCCGGCTATTCACTCACTGCTGTTCGGCATCTATGAGAATAGGCTGAACAGCAGCGAGTAGCCTGCTGGAGGTTCGGCTTAGCCGATCCAGATGTTGGATCGGCTGAGTCGAACTCCTTCTGCACTTTATTCCCAAAAATAATTGACCTGTTGATGTGTTTGTTAACAGTTTCACGGTAGAGTGAGTCGAACTCCTTCTGCACTTCAGTTCGGCCAAACATGCTGAGCTGAGCATGTTCGGCCGACCCGAAGCCAGCCGAAGCTACCCGATGTACGGCTAATTTCAGCCGATATACGGCTGGAATCAGCCGTACCTGCCTGAAGTGAATAGCCGAACAGCGTTCGAACTTCGCTTCGGGTCGGTTAGTCACTCAGCTGCCTATGGCAGCTCAGTGAATAGACCCCTTAGTTTTCCGGGTTTCAAGTCTTCAGCTAGTTGATTGGCTGAGCCCCTATTGACATTCATCTCCGCATGCTGAGCCAGTGCAGTGAACTGTACATGTGCAGCTCAGTGCACAGAAAATAAATTGCTTACAGGCATGTAGAAGCTTTTAATGCAGAAGAGGCTTAGACAGTCTCTTCCATCATAGAAAGCCTGCCGATTGACAATTTTGTGTTTTTACTTTATTTCCAATTCAAGGGTCAGGATATATGGCTTTTCTCACATTTTTCTTTACCAAAATACCTGTGCCATACACTAGCAGTGCTGGATTCTCCGCACCAAGGGCTAACTGAAAATGTAATTAAAGCATTGTTATATTTTTGTATGAACAACCACTCATTTAACATAATGATAATCCAACAAGCTGGAAAATCTCCCCAATTTAAAAAGAGCACTGTGATGGTTGTAAGTGCTCATTATCTCTCTAGATCAAATACCTATACCACTGAAGTACAGAGAGCAATGTTTTTATCTGTTTCTTTATTCCCAAAAATCATTCAGTATATAACTGGCTTGACATGTTGACATTTGTGTTTGTTAACAGTTTCACGGTAGAGTGAAAATGTAATTTTAGCTAAATGCATAAAATTGTAAATTCTAGACAAATAAGCAATATGCCATACAGATCTCCCAGCTGAAAGCTGCAACTGCCATGGGAAAAGAAGAGCCACACGAAAGCAACAGGTACAAAAAACAAACCTCCAGAGCAAAGCAGCATGGCAGAGAACTGGAAAGTAAGAAAAATAAAAATGGAAAAGAATGATTAAAGAGATGTATAGCATAAAAGAGAGAGAGACAAATAGAAAGAAGAAAAAATACGGGCAGTGAGAGAGACAGAATGGAGATAAATGCTTCAACAGAACACGCTGAGCTGAAAGAGACTTGAAAGAAAACATTTCTCAAGAAGGCATAAAATAAGTTAGAGAATTCGGAAATAAGCAAACGTGGAGATGGAGAGAAGTACGGTACACTGAAGATGGATTATTGGGTAAATCAATGGATGGTAGAAAGAATAAAGTCTAGTATTTGTAGTTGGAGAGCTGGAGCGTACACTGCATCTGACAGCAAAGTAAAGCAGGGTTAAAACTAATGTAGTGTTCTATGAATTACCATGAAATTCCTAGTATGCTTTTGTAGAAATTATATTATTCATATAGGGATCGAAATGATGATTGACAGACGCTTATATATATAAGGGCCAAGGAAAAAATATCTAACAGCTTTCGAGTGTACCTGTCATGCAAGGCTGAAAGCTACCAGGAATGCAGGAGGCCAAAACTGCAAACTGCACTTTTGCCGGTTTCCCCACTGCTTGTGTAGCCTAACATATGAGGTAAGAGCTGCAACAGCCTCTACTCTGTGTTAGAGGCTTCAGCTCTGTGGATGGTTTGGACCAATGGCAAAGCGCCAATGGTCTAAGCTGTCCAATCAAAAAAAAAACACTAAAGACATCGATCTTGATGTCTCACCAGTGACGAGCAAGTAAGGGACAGGGAGTCTCCTCCCTGTCTCCTCCCTTCTCCCTCCCTCCTCCACACATAGCTTGGTGACCAGGCTGGGGGGAGGGGCGTCGACGGGCTAGGGGCGGGGCGGACAGGGGGAATGCCTCACCCAGCACGTAATATACTGCATGTCACTGGTATAGCTACATAGGTGAGGGCCCCAGCGTAATGTTTGGCCAGGGTCCCCTCACAATAGGAGCTTGCCTTTACTACTCCTTATCTGACCCCCTTACTGCAATCTCCCATTTGATGCTCCCACTTATTGCAGACGCCTTGCTTTTTAGAGGTCACTGTCACTGTATGAGCCCCTTTTGTTGGTCACAATACCTGTTTTCACGTGGATGAACAAATGTGAAGCTTTGCTGTGCTTACCTCTGCCACTTACAATCTACTTATTTGGGGCAATTAAATGGAGGTGGGTAGACCTGGCCTGGGCTAGACTTGTGCGCCGTCAAAAATTTTGTTACGTTTCGAAATATCCGTTATTTCGTATTTCGTAATTTGTGTCCGAAACTCAATTCGGATTCGTACGAAATACGAATTTTCGTTAGTTTCGGCACATTTTCGTAACTTTACGAACATTCGTTATGATGAAGTCAAAAAGCAAAATACCTTTGTTAATATTGGAGTTGATGAGTTTTTTTTTAAATCTGAAATCTTAAATTCGGATCCGAAATCGGAACGGAATTCATATTTTGTTTGGTTGACCAATCAGAGGTTTTCTCTTCTGCTGCTGAGAGTTGCATTACAATACAGGCAGGAAATACGAAATTCCGTTAACGGATTTTTGTTCCGTTACGCACATTCGTTATATTGAAGTTAAAAAGCAAAATACCGGGGCGTGGCTTGATGGCGGCTTGAGTAAGACGCACTTCTTGGAAGCTCAGTCCAGAACCGTAACTTTAAGCCTTCTAACAACCTACTACAAGATCCCAAAATGGGCAAACATGGACCACGCAAGTCAGCTAAGTTGGCACAGATGTCGGGGAAAAAGCACAAACAGCCTGCAACCATCAAAACCTACTTTGACCCCCACGATGCTGCAGAACGTCCCCCAGGCAAGATGGCGCTGCCGGGAACCCGACTGCCTCGTGATCCAGCTGGCCACTTAATCTGCTCACCACATCGTTCAGGGCAGAGGGAGGAGGTTTCAGCATCCCCTTCTTCCAGCTCCACGGGATCGTTGGAGTCGCCGACCGCAGACGCGGTTTTGTCCAGCACTGCTCGACGGGACTCAGAAGGGGAGGACGGCGTGAGTATCTGGGGACAGGAGAGAGGGGTGGCGGTCTGGCCTTCCCCTACACACTTGGGGCCTGGAGAGGCACATACAACGGCGGCCCAGAGCGGAGACCTACCAGACATGCAGACAAGTCCAGAGGCACTGATACCGCTTCCGACTCCCCCCCTGCCGTCACCCTTGCAGACATGGGCTCTCCCCCCAGATGAAACACCTAGGCCCCAAAGGCGCCCAAGATCCAGGGACTCGAGTGGCAGGCGATCCCAGGACTCTCAGCCCCTACACCAAGTGCCTGTTTGCCAACAACTTCCTCCATTAACGGCGGAACAGCGCCCTCTGGAGGTAATACACCTGCAGTCCACACAGACCAAAGATGGTAATCAACATACAAGCTCTCACACAACTCTATCTCCAGTCCATAAAGCTCCACTTAAACGACACATGGCGGAATCTACTTTTGAGAAATCTTCCTCGGAAGCAGATGAGACGCATTACACATCCTGGAGGGAATGTATTAAACATATTCCCACAAAGAAGGACTTTCGACTCCTTATACATGAAGTCAGGGAAACATGTAAATCCGAGATTCAACTACTTCGTAACGATTTTCATCAACTAGCGCAGAAGGTGACAGAGGTGGATGAGGATCTACAGATTACGAAACAAGATGTTGTAGATCAATCCTCTGCGATACGGGAACTACAACGCAGGGTAGAGGACTTGGACAATCGGGGCAGACGTAATAACTTGCGGATCAAGGGGCTGCCGGAGGCCACCACCACCGAGGACCTTCAGGCTATTCTCCAAACGCTATTCAACAATGTACTGGGCAATCCCTCCTCACATAACATAGAGATGGACATAGCTCACAGGGCGCTGCGCCCCAGGGGATCTTCGTCAGCGCCGAGAGATGTAATATGCAGGATCCACTATTTCACGGTGAAAGAGGAAATACTCAGGAAGGCTCGCAATTTGCGGTCCCTAGAATTCGATGGTGCCCCCATACAGATATATCAGGACCTATCGTGGTACACCCTACAACAACGTAGATGCTTACAACCGTTGCTAACATTACTCAGAGATAACAATATCCCATATCGCTGGGGATACCCGTTCAGCCTCACAGCTCGCAGAGATGGCAAGAGCTCCACACTGAGACTGCCGGAAGATCTACCATCCTTTTGCTCTGACCTTAGGCTCACTTGTCCGACTCTGCTCGGATGGGATCCACTGCCCAAAATGGGCCCGGAGCCACTCCCGTGGCAGAAAACCACCCCAGGCAAACGGAATGCCAGATTCAATCACATGACTTCCACTCCTACTGGCAGGCCTCCCCAGCCTTTTCCTGCCCCTACTCCGCGACGCTCACGTTGAGAAGCAGATGTGCCATCAGTCATAGATAATATAGCTGGGAGTACCAGCTAAAGTTAATCTGCAGTTTAATACCTTTACATTGCCGTAATTTCTCAGGTTGTTAGATCAATGTTCAAAGTTTATAGAGTTTATTTTCTAGAACAGAGGCTATAAATATTACTTCAAAGTGGTTCTGGACGGGGTAACCCGGGAACCAGTAGCGTATTGTTATACACTAAACGTTAGTGGTATAGGATCAGATCAAAGCGATCTTGTTCCACCCCCCTGAAACACCAAATCACAGTGGGTGCTATATGGTGTTAAGATCTTCAAAGCTATTGGTTAATATATCATATTGTCCAATTGCCTTGGGAGATGCGGTTATACCCACCGGATAAAACCTATTTAGATACATTTGGAATGTATTTTGAAAGCGTTGCTATTTATGCTTCAAGTTTAGTCATGTTGACTAGATATTCTAATACTGTTTATTCTCTCCATAGAATATCTCTTCTATGTTCTCTTATTCTTCTTTCCTCATTCTCAACTTCATTCCTCAAAGAACAGATGAATCGTTATATCTTTTGGACCTCTGGACGTCAGGTTAGTCTCTCGACCGCTTTCTCTGAGGGGGGGGGAATAGACATGTTGCGTTGTCCCAGCAGTGCTCTCATTTCACCTCAACACTATGATGGCCGCTTCCACCCATAAATTGTTCTCCCTTAATGTAAAGGGATTGAACTCTCCTTTCAAACGTAATCTGGCCTATCGGGAACTCAAAAATTCTAACTCAGACATAGTCTTCCTTCAGGAGACACATTTTACACCCCAGAACACCTTTAAATTTTTATCCTCCCTGTATCCGCGGGTGTACTCAGCCCCCCACTCGAAGAGAAAGGCAGGGGTCGCAATATTACTCAAAGACTCTTGCTCCTATAAGCCAGACACAGTGCTCACGGACAAACAGGGGCGGTATGTGATCCTACATGGCACATGGCAGGGGATCCAGGCCACGATCTGCAACGTCTATGCCCCTAATACGGGACAGATATGTTTTCTCTCTAAACTCCTGATGAAAGTCGCCAGGCAGGACCATACCTACCTCATTGTTGGTGGAGACTTTAACATGCCCTATTCTATGGCTTTTGATCATTTAGGTTATATGGGTCGGAAAGCCCCGAGAGGGGCAGAGTATACCTCGCGCCACTTTCGACGCCTGCTCCGACAACACTCATTAATGGATTTGTGGCGTGTGCTCCACCCCTCAGAGAAACGTTACACCTTTTATTCAACAGTACATCACACACATACTAGGATTGATTACTTTTTGATAAACACTCCGGTTCTACGAAACATGGCAACTTCGGAGGTAGGGGTTATTTCATGGTCAGACCATGCTCCCATTGACATAACGGTCAGTCTGGATCCCTCCCGGGTCAAGAGATGTCATGGCGCCTTAATGAGGGGCTTTTTAAAGATTAAAACTCCAAACAAGACTTAAAGACCGCTATAGATACCTATTTTGACCTCAATGGGGGTTCGGTCTCACAACAATCGATCATATGGGAAGCCCATAAAGCTACTATCCGGGGGCATTGTATAGCTCTGGCATCTAAACTGAGGAAAGACAAGCAGGCGACCACAATACGACTGAAAGATGAAATAATTGGACTGGAACAGCGGTTGACCACTAACCCCTCCAAATCCATTCATTGTCAATTGATTAAGACCAGAGCACACCTGCGTCACCTACAGCTCCACAAGGTAGAAATATCTATGACCTATTTAAAACAGCGTTATTACGAAAGAGGGGACAAGGCTCATACCCTACTGGCCCGTAAATTACAAGCCAACACGGGCATGGGGAAGTTGACTTCCATAAGGGATAATGGGGGTACGCTACAATATCACCATGAGGTGATGGCTAATGTGTTCCGAGACTATTATAAAGATCTATATAATCTATCCGAACCTGCGTTCACTACTACTGACGGGATGCTGGCTTCCCGCATTCAAAACTATTTAGAGGAAAGTGATTTGCCACGCATCTCAGCAGAACCTCTACAGGAATTGAATGCTGATATTACCCAGACGGAAGTATGGGACATTATCCGTGCCCTCCCAACAGGTAAATCACCGTGTCCGGATGGCTTTACCTACTTATACTACAAGACATTTGTAGAGGCCCTTCTCCCGCATTTGACAGACCTTTATAATGGTTTCTTACATGGGGATACCATCCCGCACACTTTTTTAGCATCACACATCACTGTGTTCCCAAAACCGGACAAAGACAGTAGGTTGTGCTCCAATTATAGACCCATTGCCCTTCTTAATTCAGATTTTAAGATCTTCACCAAAATTTTAGCTAACCGACTGGCGACTTTTCTACCCGCGATTATCAGCAATGACCAAGTAGGTTTTGTTCTTAATAGACAAGCAGGGGATAACACGCGTAGAATTATAGACTTAATAGATATAGTGAATTCTGAAAAAATTGAAACCCTACTCATTAGCTTAGACGCCGAGAAAGCCTTTGATAGGATAGGCTGGCCCTTTCTCCATGCAACATTGGCCCATATAGGGATTAGCGGCTCCTTTGCGCAGGCGGTTGGAGCCTTGTACACTACCCCCTCAGCCTCGGTAAAACTACAATCGGCTACGTCCACACCCTTTCAAATCCGTAATGGAACCAGACAGGGTTGCCCGCTGTCCCCTCTCCTGTTCACCTTATGCATTGAACCCCTCGCGGCCCAAATACGTAGGTCACAAGATATCACTGGGGTACGGATAGGTTCACAAGACTTTAAGATAGCACTATTAGCGGATGATGTCATACTCACAGTGACAAAACCGCTGTTGTCTTTACCAAATTTACAAGAGGCACTCCATCGCTATTCGATGGTATCAGGATATAAACTAAATGTAAGTAAAACTGAAATTTTACCCATAAATGTGTCCACTCATGCCTTAGCCTCACTGTAAATATATTCCATATAACTGGAAAGGAGATAGGTTGAAATACCTGGGCATCTATCTCACTCCTAAAACATCCTTACTCTATGCAACTAACTATAAACCGCTGTTCCAGTCTTTGCGGTCCCAAATGAGAAGATGGCAAACTTTAAAGCTGTCATTCACGGGTAGACTTACATCAGTAAAAATGACCCTGTTACCGAAACTGCTGTACCATTTCGGCACCCTGCCGGTAGAAATACCTACCTCGGACCTAAGGTCTTTCCAAAGAGAAGTATTAGACTTTGTTTGGGAAGGCAAGAAGCATCGTGTTTCACAGCACATACTTTATGCCTCGTCAGCAAGAGGGGGACAGGCACTACAGCATTTCGCTCATTACTACTATGCAGCTCAATTACGTTCTATACCAACCCTTACAAGGTACGACCCTTCCACTGGTTGGGCAAAGATAGAAGGGTTGTGGCTTCGGCCAACACATCCTAATGCTTTGTTGTGGTCCTGTCCTTCACAATTTCCTCGAAGTAAAATGTTATCCTCTATGATCCTCCTGCTAGACATATGGAATAGAATTAAGATCTCCTTGGGCCTGTCAACAGTCCAGCCATCCTTGACACCCTTCCTCTTGAACCCCAAACTACCATCAGGTATGTCTCGGGAGTGGGTGGAGATGTGGCAAACCAAAGGCATGTTTCATGTCAGAGACCTACTGGACGAGGTGTCTAATACACTACAGCCCTTTGAACGGTTGCGGGAAAGGCACAACCTTCCTTCACGTGCGCTTTACTCCTATCTACAGATTAAGCATTTTGTGCAATCCCTCGCACCTAATTTAATACTCCCTCGGCGTACACAGTTTGAATCCATGTGTGCCACTTCGCATTCCTCTAAAGGCCTGGTCTCATTTATTTATAGATTACTAAACGATGCTCCCAAGGACAATTTTACTGAACTACCTTATATGTTGAAGTGGGATAGAGGCTTGGGCTTCAAGATCACCTCACAACAATGGGAACTTATTTGGCGAACAGCCGCTAAGACCTCAATATGCTCTGTATATAGGGAAAATCAATATAAAATAATGTATCATTGGTATTACACGCCAGATCGACTACACTCTATATACCCTTCGACAACCGAACTGCTGGAGATGTGATGGGAACGTTGGTACCCTATTTCACATATTTTGGTCCTGCCCAGTACTGCAGTCCTACTGGAGAACGGTTAAACTCATTCTTGAAAATTTGACCGGCCAATTAATTCCATTGAAACCTTTGCATTACCTGCTGGGTTTACCATTTCCACACCTTCCAAAGTCAGACAACAAATTAGCCATACATATACTGACAGCGGCTAGATAGATGTTTGATATCGCTACAATGGAAAAGGAAACTACCTCCGTCCAGAACTGATCTTTATGGCCGCATCAAAGATGTTCAGGCAATGGAATATCTCACTGCGAGGCTTAATAATACTCTTCTGGCGCACGAGAAGGTATGGGGTGCTTGGATCAGTAAAGAGGATCAGATAGGAAACACAAGAACTAACAATTGAATAAGAAAAAATAATGGATTAAATAAGGAGCTCAATACGACCAAGAACAGACAAAGAATAAATCGTCACGAAAGGACGGCAGAATGGGAACGTCCTGGTTCAAATCACTAACACATCTGAATATTGCAATGGAATGTCTCTTTCTAACCCTAACTCTTTTTCTCCTTTCTTCCCTTTACTCTTCTTTCCTTTCCTAATATTAGAGTAAGACATGTTAAGATTCCTTAGCAGGACAGACTTAGGTTTCCATAAACAGTACATTGCTATCGCAGATGCAGGTTTACATGCTTAGTTTATTAGCTTTACTTAAATTAAAGGATTAGCAAAGATATAAGACAGAATTGATGTGAAGCCATGCTTGTATATTTTCACTGTCCCCAGATCCGTTGTTTGACTGGTTCACTATATGGTTATAAAGATGTATGTCTTGTTCCTTCCTTTTTGAAAAACTTTAATAAAAATTGTCAATTTAAAAAAAAAAAAGCAAAATACCTTTGTTAATATTGGAGTCGATGGTAGTTGTTTTTTTATCCAAAATACGGAATTCCGTTAACGGATTTCGGATCCGGATTTCGGATAAAAAAAAAAACTACCATCAACTCCAATATATTAACAAAGGTATTTTGCTTTTTAACTTCAATATAACGAATGTTCGTAACGGAACGAAATTCCGTCAACGGAATTTCGTATTTCCTGCCTGTATTGTAATGCAACTCTCAGCAGCAGTGTATGAAATGTTCTTCAGGTGCTACTAACTCATTACCCTCACAGGAGCACATTTGCTTCTTACATTGGTTTAAACAGCAGCACCACCACCAACAGGGAAAGGTGACTTTTATAAGGTGCTTCTATAATGAATCTAAAATGTAACAATTAAAAATTTGAGGGAATCTCTCAGAATTAGGCCAATGAGTAGAACTGGGTGGAGTTGACAAAATGGAAAGTGTCTCCCACTGGTACCTCTTGCTGTAAACAAATGTTGGATGATTTGTTTTTCCCTTGTAGTTAGTGGAGAGGTCCCCCCCCCCCTAAATTAGTGATCCATGAAGAACTGATCCATTACATTTATGGTGATTTTAGTTCTGGAGAAAAAAGGACAGTGGGATTTAGTTCTAAACGACAGATTTGGGAGCAAGTCAGAAAATAGTTTCCATCAAGGCCTTCTCACACAGGTGTTTTGATTCATGACTGTATCCCTGTAAAACAGCTTTGCACTGCTTGCCAATTTGGTATCAGTTATAAATCTGCAGCCCATAAATAATTTATATTTTAAGCAAAAGGAAAACTGTCTCGACCTGGAGAATGGATATATACTGGTGTGTCTTCCTAATATTAACCCGAGTATTGACCAAAGACAATAAAATAATTGAGTTTTACTGAAAGTCAACAGTGGGAGAAATTGTACAGAAGAAAGAAATACACCAAAGCAAGGAACCTAACCAAGCTACAAGTGTAAATTAACCAAAGGTTAGCAGTGCAGGGAACTGCTATACTTCAGAACACGGGAAAAAGAGAACTGACTGGAAAAAATCTTATTTTGGTAGCTTTGAATGTATATTGCGAACGAAGATAAATTAATGTAAAGCATTAAAGTGGGCCTATCATTAAAGTCACACATGTATTATTAGGGCACACCACCAAAATCACATTAGTATTTTGAGTAAAAAACAAATTACCATGTTTGTTTAAAAAAAATTCCTAATCTAAAAGTCCCCTTTTACTTACCTAAGTCTGTGGCCACATAACACAATGGGGGTCATTTATCAGTCTGGTTGCATCATCAACATTATTTAAACTGTCGCATCCCTGATTTCCAGTGCAAAAAAACGACTGATTTGCTATCTTAGGGGGTTATTCACAAAGCTGCCGAAGGCAGCCGAGTGAATAACTGAGCCGTAGTGAAGTGAACAACGTTCGGCTATTCACAACGGAGGATGGCTAATATCAGCCGTACATCAGTTGAAATCAGTCACCAGCAGATCACCATCACCAACAGATACCCTGCTTGTGTTTTTCTACAACCCCTAGAAGATGAGAAAAGAAGGAGTTTGTCTTGAGTTAGGTGCATAGTAAGTAACTAGGGTTAATTCCATATCAAATAGCATACGCTGTAAAAGTAGATATCTACCCGTCGGGTCAGCTATTTCCCAGGAGCATACAAAAGGAGTATTCATTTGAAAGGCGATCATCACTCCACACTTTTTATCTCTAAAGATAGATAGATAGATAGATAGATAGATAGATAGATAGATAGATAGATAGATAGATAGATAGATAGATAGATAAATAGATAGATAGCCATAGAGCAATGGATGGTCATCGGAGCCGACCGTGGCAGGAGCGGGTCTACCATCTCGGGTGGGTGGCATTAGAATAGCTATAACAGTCTGAGTAAACTTTCAAATACATAAAAACAAACCAACTTGAATGTAAAACAATAAAATGCACAAATTAAGGAAACAATCGTGGTGCTGTCGGGCAAATACCCACCCAATACCAAATCCAGTTGAAAATGCAAGGAATGTAGGAGAGCATAACGAGGACTTAAAGTCCACTATGGTATTAAGATGAAGTGGAGCAGAAAACCACGGGGTGAGCAACAGGTCTAGTTCCAAAAAGGGCTCAAAGTGATCATAGTGTGGCAGGGTGACAAAGACGAGTAACACGTGAAAAACATAATGGCATTAGTACTCAAAATAAGGCAGCGCAGAAATAGTGCCAAATGCTCATTACTGTGAGCTAACCCATGAAAAGTCAGGTGAAGTCTTCGGGGCTGTGTAGGCCTGGGTAATGCACCTATCCCTGAGGCACCGCAGAAGCAAGGGATCCAAAGCCCAGCAAAATAGAGTCAGTCAGCCAAGTCTTCCTGAGACTTGGCTGGGTAAGATAGCCTCTTACCTTTCCTCGAGCGCTCTGTCCTCTCTGGATTCACAGGGTCGGGAAGCACTCGGGGGTGACAGGCTGTAGATGCATTCTTTCTGAGAGGCCGCAATGGGCGTGGGAACGGTTGTGGACAGAGGAGGTAGAGGGGGAGCTGATTGTGGACAGAGGGTCGGGAAGCACTCGGGGGTGACAGGCTGTAATGTAGATGCATTATTTCTGAGAGGCCGCAATGGGCGCGGGAACGGTTTTCCCAAAGAGGAGTTATACGGGGTTCACGTTGTGGCCGGGGTGGTGATGTCCTCAGACCGGCTGCAGTAGGTGTCCTCAGACGGACATGCAGTAGGATTCAAGGAACGAGCCGGTGATGAAAAAGCATGCGTCTGTCCCTTGTAAACAAAAGATACCTTGAGAGGGAAGCCCCATCTTTACCTGATCTAATGCTGTGCAAGTGTTGCAGGAATGGGTTCAGGGCTTTGTTGTTGCAGAGTCCGGGGCACCAGATCAGCGCCCATAGTCCCCCCCATAGTCGCCTCCTTGGTTTTGTAAAAGGTCAGTTTGAGGATCACATCACTCGGGGATCCATTGGCTCATTTTGGGCCCAACGCACGGTGGATATGATCCAGCTCTAGCCGGTCAACAGGGTATCGCGGTAGGAGCTCCTGAAACATGGCCCTGATCATAGCATTAAGGTCCTTCACATGTTCTGGTATGCCCTGGAGATTGACCTGGCGATTCCTGTTCTCTAGGTCCTCCAGTTTAGAGACAGCTGATGAGAGGTCAGATTTGAGAGAATCCAGATCCTGCTCGTGGGAATCGATCACAGTGATCACATTGTCCATTTTGTATTCCATATCATGCAATCCGGTGCCGAGTTCCTTGATGTGCCTGGACATTTGGGCAGCCAGTTTATCTGTAGCTGTCTGCAACTCCTTTTGTAGCAGTAGCTGAAACTTCTCTACAAGTGCCGCATCCCTGCAGGTAATTTCAGGTTGATTGCACAGCAGTGGAGAGTTTGTGCTGTCATTAGAAGAGCTGTCAATGTCCGCCATCAGTTCCTTGTAGGGAGGCTGCTGTTCTGGCCTAGGTGATGCAGGCGCCATCTTGCCCGAGGAGCGGGCCGGAGTAGGAAAAGCTGAAGTCCACTGGTTAGAACAGTTGGACGTGGAGTGTTTCCCCATTTCCCTTCTCCCTCAACTTGGGGTAAGAGCTGGGTAGCACAGGGGGCTGAAAAATTATCTCTGTCCAGAGAAATCGTAGGTCTCACGTCCGGGTGATGTGGAGGCGAGTTAATGTGCGGCCATCTTGCTCAGCTTCTCCCTAGCGCCCCCCCCCCCCTTTCGTTGCTTTTAACACGGTGCCATCCACTCACCAGTGCAGCACCCATCCATTGATTAATTTGTGATCCTAAGGTCAAGAGTGTGATGGGATATACATAACTGCACAAGAACACCTGAAACAAGTTGCATAACAGAGATAAAACTTTGTGGCTAGTTAACATGACATTTTAGTCTATGCGACTAAAAAGTTTGTCACAAACACGGTTATAAATCCCCCTCCCCCTACTGAGTCCTGAGTCTTTTCTTTTCCTCACTGCAGAGCCTTTCTTGGAAAACTCATCTCACTTGGGTGACGTGGACACTTACTATTTGTTTTCCAGCAAGTTGGCTGCAGAAGAACAAGGAGCTGTGGGGTAGCGCAGGTAAGGAAAGCATGTGGGGGTCAAGGGATGCACTTTCCAGAGGCTCTGTCATTTTGCCTTGCAAAGCTCTGCTGAATCCCTCAAGGAAAACATTTTCCATTATTTGCTCATCACTACTAGAGGAGGTGGGCACAGATACACAAGTTTGTAGTGAGTCATATTCTGAATTGTATATAGCTGCTCTTCCGTTGCACTGACTACAGTAAAAAAAAAATACAATTTTTTAAATTAAATTCAATGATTTCAACAGGCTCACCTTTAAAAACAGTAGTCTGCTTCTTCAACAGAGTGGTGTTCTTTACAAAGTACAAAGAGCAGCAATGTTGTACAAAAGATAATAATCGTATTGGATTTATCCTATTGTAATTATCTTAGAAAAAAATGAGTTCTAATTGGTTGCCCTAGTGTCCATAACTCTGTACATATAACTAAAAGGGGTTCCTTCTGAACTGACAATGGAATAAATAACCAATATCTTTATGGGTATAAAAGCTGTCAAGCCCATAGCTGAGCTATCTCAGAAGCAGCACCAATAATTTTAGTCATGTTCTTCTTAGTAAACTAGGTGAACAAATCTATCGACCCCTGAAAACTTAAGAAATGTTCAAAACTCTGATTAGGTAATTTTCTGTATCATTGCAAGCCAACTGAAAAGAAAGTTTGCGCAAGTTAAATGAAAAGCTAGACATCAGTGTTAAACTATAATACAGATTCATCTAAGCGTTTTCCCTTGTCCCAAATGTATTTGCTAGCTATTATGGCCTTTACACTGTTTCCTAATCCCTAGGGCATACAGACAACCTATTACAACCTGTCAGAGCTGAAGAAAAAAGAACAGGAATGTGGTGGCAATTAAATGTTTCGAACTCTGCCTTTAACTCTAATGTTTCCTTGCCACATTCATGGTGATGATTTATTGTCCATGGGTATAATAAAGTAGACCTGGGTTAGTAATGTTGAGCTGTGGGTTCAGGTCAACCCTAAGTTCACCAAAAAGTGCCCTAGGTGGCAGTTTACCCCCCACCACCACCACCACCTTTACAAAATGATCAACAATGAAACATTTTTGGTCAGAAGCATTTTAAGATCGTTAAACTTCACCTTTGATCTGTTGATCCTCCTTCCGGCCTGAGTTTTCAAACTTTCAGCTTCTTCCCATGTAACTGGGCTGAGTGCTTGTAACTACTACCAATGTTTACTCTTGTAATGGCTATGGTTGGTTCACAAAGATCACAAGGTACAGAGCTATTCTGATTGCCTCTGTGCATTGTGACTGTGATCAAAGTTGTCCTATGACAGCTCAAATCACAGCCTTTTACTTACACAAAGTCTGTCCGAGTGTGAAGCATCTTTATAAACCGCACTCCAGAAATACATATCCACCTCCTTGACTTTTTTCTACAATACGGCAGTACCGAGGTGATTAAAAGGACTTTAGGCTTTAGTTTTTTTTAGGTTTGGTGATTGTGGCTTTAGTGTTTTAGAGCTGCAAATTAGTGCTTTAGTTGTTGTTGAGGGATGTATATTTTATTGTAATATAATTTTGCTTGAGTCTTTCTTTCATTGTCAGCAGTATAAATAATTGCTGACACAGGCAAAGCTGCCCTTTGTTT
Source organism: Nanorana parkeri (assembly GCF_000935625.1). NCBI lineage: Eukaryota > Metazoa > Chordata > Amphibia > Anura > Dicroglossidae > Nanorana > Nanorana parkeri. The sequence continues at coordinate 837,210 of NW_017306966.1, forward strand.
GCAATACATCACCGCATGCTAGTGAAGTACAGTTTAGCACACCAAACCAGTACATTGTTAAGTGCAGCAAAGCAATCCCCCTAATGTCATAGCTGCTAAGACATGTAGGTAATCAATAGTTAAAACAATTCCAGAATTCCTTACATTCACGTAGTGCATCAGAAGCTCAACTACCATATTGTTTAAACCTCGGACCATCATTAACCCTATTAAATATTTCCAAAAACAAAAGAGGTGCTCTCAGGAAAGGGTGGAAAAGCTAGCAGGTACTTAACAGACCAGAGGGAGTTTCAATCATTTTATAATCCCCTATATTCATCATTTCTGGAATGTTTGAAGGTAGAGGCAGAAGTTCTTCACGTGTGGTTGGTAGAGTGTGAGCAGGATCTGCATCCACAGGACAAATTGGTGGTCGAATATCACTTTTAAGAGGGAGGGCACATCTGTTTTTTCTTCTTAGAAGTGGGCATGATATACAGGAAGAGCATGTGGAGGATGTCATGGAGTGGATAACCAATCCTTCCTCATCCTCCTCCCAGGTACAGAGCGGAGCATTTTCATCATCAGCTGCAAATGCGCCTTATTCTTCCTCCTCCTTTACAGCTAATCCTGCAATTGCTCTGTAAACTGGCCTAAAGGAGTCAGCTGAAGTATTTCAGCATAACATCACTAACTTTTTGCTAGAGAATTTTATCTGAGAACCAGGGCCGGATTTACTCTCCCTGCTGCCCCGAGGCCAGGTTCCGCAATGCAATTTTTGTTCTTTCAGCCTCAGCTTACTGTGAAGTAGGAACCGAAAATTACACCGCATCTCAAATCTACCTACACAGTATTTACAAGGGTAGAATCCCACACCCCCAAAAAAGATCTTTTTCTGTGAATCTCCACTCAAAAAGTTTATCTTGTTCTTCATATTCTGCTCTTAGGCTACAACTCCTACATACTGTAACGAACTGTGCTTTGGGGATGTTGTTAACCCATTTCGGATGGTGGCAACTCCCCAATCGTTTGTAACCGTTGCGATCATGGTTTGTAACCGTTGTGATCAGTGGGCTTAAAATAAGTTTTAGTGTGCATTTGTCCCTCTTTTGTATATGCAGTTTATATAAATCTAAAAAATGAATAGCGTCCTTGCTTATATTTTTTATGAATTTTATTCTATAGCTGTTAATATCAATCTCATTTAAAAATACATTCAGGGATAGTTCATCACCTCTCAAGATCATCAATATGTCATCTATGTAGCGTTTCCAGTATACCAGACCCTGTCTTTCTCTACCATAAATCTCCTCCTCCTCCCACTGGGCCATGAACAAATTAGTGAGGCTTGAAGTGAATTTAGCACCCATCGACATTCCTTTCAGTTCAATGTGTAAAGTAAATACACAGTTTTTCACTGTTTTAACTGCAGGTGTTAGAATTAGATAATAGTTTTTAGGGAGTACCAGAAGTGTCGATTTTGTAACAAAATGTATGGTGGTCTTCCCTCCTACACCCCCCTGTGGCTTCTGCTGCACCCCAGTGGCAGATAGCCAGCCAACTTGCCCTTCACTAGCATGTGGAGGGTAATGCCTCCATGTCGCTGGACTACGAGGTTGATAGCAGGGTCCACAAGACCACAGATGTGGTCCAGCATACATGGGCAGGGGTGTTACATCTATTTTAAGATGCACTGGGAACATTTGCTGGCATCTGGAAATAATGCAGGACAGGGCACAATGCACCTGGTGACGGTGACAGCTCAGTCACTTCTACTCCCTTAATGGCCTTATCCGGTGATACATCAAACCCCCACAGGTGACCAAGAGCCTACAACCCAAGGACACAGATGATCCAGGAGCTCCGTATGCTCCTTAAAAATGACAGCTGCCTCCTAACTTTTGAATTTTTCTCTAGTCTAGTCTTTGAGCTGGAAAAGTATCTGTACATGAACTTGTACGGTACTAGGTATATGAACATCCCTAGCTGGAGTTTAGCCTTAAGTGATATTTTCCTGTTCTTCTTCAATGATGTGTAGCGCCCTCTAAAATGTCGCTATTCAATTTAGAGATACCTGGACTGTAACCAGTCTAGATACTGATTATACAGAGCTCTGCATTCTATAGGTGTCCCTGAGTCTGCTGGATTGATTGCTCCTCCTGTTGCTGAGGAAAAGGGAGCCTTGGCATACAGTGAGGGAGGATCCACCCTCAGGTTATGACTATGCACCTGGCCCTAGCCAATCCCTGAGTAGGATGACTCAGAGGCATGGTTGAGGGCAGGTGATAAAAGGTCTGGGGACATTGTGGAGAGCTCTCTTCCCCTAGGGGCCTCGCCCTAGGAGGACTGTGTGTGATGCAGAGCAAGCAGCCTGGGCCTCAGCACATGGCAGGTGCTGAGGGGCCTAGAGGCCTAAGGATACACTGATACTTCACTGGGCCCATACACGTGGCAGGTGTTGGGTGCCTTGTTCTAAGAAGATACTCTCATTTAACTGGAGTGCTCCTTGGCAGTTGCAGATGCTGAGGGCACAGAAGTTCCAGATCCTAAAGAGGAAAATACCTGATGGAAGCTGGGTCGGGGAGGAGTCCGCTTGTTGAGGGGTACCGCAGAGGAGCTGGTGCGAGCGTCCGTCTGGGACCCACAAGGGAGATCCCACACCCTATTCCAGGTATCTGTTCACAGTACTACTACTACTACTACTATTGGTCCCTGGGACCAGATCGCAGTGATTTCGGCCTTAGCGGTTGCTAGGGGAGAAAGCTGTCCTCAGAAGTATTTCCAAATGGCATCCTACAGATCCTAAACCCTCTCTCTCCTATTGATGTTGCAAATAAATACCCTAAAAAGACCCTAAGACTCGAGCCGTTCTGTCCGTGAGTGTCGGTGTGCTGTTGCTGATCAAAGGGGACTGGCAGCTGGAACCAACAGGTAGGAGAACCTATTTCAATATTCAGCGGCTCCTTCGGGGGTGAGCGCTACAGATGTTTACAGTAGGCCATATGAAATATAAAAGACCAAGGACAAATATAAGATTAAATCTTAGAAACTGAGTCTTAGGGAAAATAATGGATGCTGTTAGCACAGAAGCTGGATGGTGGGAAAAAAACATGTGTGACCCTGCCATCATTTATATGGGTCCCACTTCATGCTCTGTCATCTGCCAACCTGTCACATTACACATTGTGAAGTCCCCAGGGAGGGCAGCGGTTTCCTTTAATTAATAACCTTGTTATAATTTCCTGTCAGCACACAGATAAAGAAGAATGTTGACGCTGTTTATGTCACCAAGAAAAACGCATTCTCACTGTTTACACAATTATTAATAGTATTTTTATGTTAGATGGTTCAATATGTTTAGTTGTTTGAGTGCTGTCAATTACTTTACCTAATTGTTTTTGTGACCTTGTCCAATGTTTAAAAAATAAAACACTTTTCTATCTTTCATTCTATATTGCATAGCTGTTGCTGTAGCAGTATTTGAAATAAAAAAAGAAGAAACTAGCTACAAATATGCTAAATTATTTACACTATGTTCTTATAGAAATTAAGAACTCAGAAGTCCCTGGGAGGTCAGGCAAGAGGTCATGTCACATTTGGGGGTTCCCATATTTAGACCTTTCCAGTGTCTCAAATCTGCTGGGTTCTACAGTCCACTTCTCTGGAAAACCCCGTGGGGTTCTCTCCACAGAACGCAATGCAGCAGCCTGGCTCACCTTGTGGCACTTTTTCTGCTCGCAAAACATAGCACAGAGCAAGTTAACCACCAATAACATTTTCATATATACCCTTACAGCTATGGTATCAGCCAGCCGGTCATTGATTTCTACAGGCTGGCAGCATGCAGCTTTATCACAATTGTAACTCTGAGGCAGAGGTATGTGCCCAAACTGTTTGCTGTATGGCCAATTCCTGCCATGTGCATGAGGCCTAATAGTGTAGTTCACACGCTTTTTTTCCCAGTACCACACTGCTTTGTCTTTTAAGTTTAATAAAATCTCAAGACAGAGAAACACAAAAACACTTTCATGAAAACCACAACCCCATTTTCCAAACTGCCTCCCATCCCTGAATTCCAAAATATTCTCAAAATATTCTGCTAGATCAACCAAAGGTGGGAGGTTGTGGTCCTGGCAATGAGGAGGTGCTGGCATTGAGGAATAGGAGTGCTGTGATGCTGGTGGTCTTTTTCTTATTAGGCCCCATTCACACACGAATCAGCCTGCACGTACAGCTCCGTGCTGCGTGCGGGCCGTACCAAGTAGCTGCCGGGAAGGACAGGTGCTGCGTGTGATTAGAACGCAGCCCCCGTCCTTTTCTATGGGGCTACGCCGCCGTACACCCCCTACGCTCACCTCATTTGCAGGTCCGTAGGGGTGCGGGTTTTCTGGCCGGGACGCATACATGTTCCATTCCGGCGGCGTATGAATACGATCACCCGCACTCCTAAGGACCTGCAAATGAGGTGAGCGTAGGGGGTGTACGGCGGCGTAGCCCCATAGAAAAGGACGGGGGCTGCGTTCTAATCACACGCAGCACCTGTCCTTCCCGGCAGCTACTTGGTACGGCCCCGCACACAGCACGGAGCTGTACGTGCAGGCCGATTCGTGTGTGAATGGGGCCTTAGTCCTTCCAGGTGCAGAGCAGCCGTTTGCCTGAAAGTGCAGCTAATGCACCCTTTTCCTATTCCTTGTCCTCAATGGTGCATAGCAGACAGTTTTGTATTTGGTAAAATTTTTGGTGCTGCAACCCCTCCCGTATAACCTAGCAAAAAGCTCCTGGCCCCTTTTTTTTCCTCCTTCTCAAGAGTGTATAGCAGCCATTTTTGTTTATGCACTCTTTTCCTCCTCCTTTTCGAGGACACAGGGCATCCATATTTTTGGGGCCTACTATGTACCCTTTTTCTCTTCAAAGGCTCATATCAGCCTATTTTTTAACTGCTGCTAATGTGCCCTCTTCCTGCTCCTCTTCTGCCTCCTCTTTTTGTCTTTTGTCTTCTTTGCTTTCAAAACATACCTTTTTTACTTCTTTCTTCCTCTTTAAGGGCATAGAGCAGTCACTTTTATTTACAGTGTTGCTCAAACATCTTTTTCCTTTTTGTCCTCCAGAGTGCAGAGCATCCACTTGCCTTTCTAGTGCTACTCATGCACCCCTTTCCCCCTCCTCCTCCTTTTCAGCTAATTCCACCATATCCCCACCAACTGGCTATGAGGAGTCGGCAGAATTTTTAAGTCCACAGACCTCTGCAGTGCTTCTGTTTGAGCGGCAGACATTTTTTTTCCAAAATAATGTTTATGCCCCGCGTCTTTGTGCCAGCTTTGCCAAACATCCATTTACATACATTTTTGGCCTGTGCTAAACCACAGTGTCAGGCACCATTATTTTGCACATAAGCCCATCCCTTCCCTCCATCAGGATGTGGAATGCCATGAGACAGCAGGAGGAAAAGTAGAGAATACAAGGAGGAAGGCAGTTGGGGTTCTAGCAGTAAGGAGGAGGAGGGTCGGGGTTCTGGCGGTAAGATTTGTGGGACGCTTCAAGGGGAAATTTCACCCAACTCAGATAAAAGGGTACAAGGGGAAAATCTATGGGAATTACAGCCATGATTCCAGAGGGAGTGCAACATGCCCCACTTTCAAGATGTGATCTGCAACAACTTCTTAGCCATATCTTGCTGATGATGCAAGGATTCCCTGCACTGGAGGCATAGCTGCAGGCGGAGAGCAAACAGCAGCAAATGGATAGAGGAGATCTTTGGGCCAGAAGCATCGACGGAAACATCGAACTTTAAAGCATAAGCCTGCGGCCAAAGACTTCATGCCCTTTCCCGTTATAAAGAAAAGGGCAGTCACACTTAAAGTGACAGATATTCTCCATGTGGAGGTAGTAAGTTTTTTTTAATGTTTTTTGTTTTGCAATGTAAACAGGTTACTCCCTTTATATAAATAGGAAATGGTAGGCCTAAACTCCACTCGGTCCCTATGCTAAAATAAAGAATGGGTTCCTTGCAAAAAAATGCCACCAGCTTAGACACTGGCCGATGCAGAGGTGATTACCAAAAGTAGTTATCTGCACATGGTTCTCTGGTGTAAAGCAGCATTTTGATTTGCCCTCAACTGCATTCTTGGGATCTTCTGACAATGTTAAGGGTATTCATAGCATAAAGGAAAAGGAAAACACTGGTATTTTAAAGGAGTTGGAAGTCTCCCTCAAGGAAACCAATAAAAGAGAACAAAATTAACACATAAAAAGTTGTAAAGCAGATCAATGAACACATTTGCTTATTAAAGCTATCAAATCAAAGTATTTATGCAGTGTTAAATTGAAAAATAATATTGTACAGTAGATCAATAGGAATACAAATGTAGATGCTTTAAAGGCAGTCAAGAAAACAAACCAAGGTGATCTAAGGTGAAAACTGAAAGCCACAACCTGGAAGAGTCAGATGTATGAATGTAAACTGTCTATTGTGCCTTGCAGCAAAGAAAATTGGACACTCGTCTGGAAGAAGTGATGGCTACAAGGAATACCACCTTGCTGGTGAGAGTAGAGAGAGGAATGTCTCCAATAAGTTAAAATGCTGTTTCTGTAGTGCAAATAGAGCCAAATTGTCAATAAAAAATGGCTAGTGGGCCCACTGTGCTTTTGGCACATTGGAGAGGGTGCAAGCACTTAAAAGTGCCCAGGCACAGAGTTTAAGCACCCCCACACACCCATATCTTCATTAGGGCACCCCACAAGGAATAGCACCTGGTGGGCATACCAGGTTGTGGTCTTCAGACACACCTATGCAGATGGCAGCTGACCAGGAATAGAACCAGAACTTGGTACACAATCAACAGGCAATATCAGAAACAAGGACAGGCAAAATGTCAGGGCAAATGACGAACAAGCATAGTCAGAAACAAGCTGAATTTGGTAACTAAAGAAACAGTAATGCAGGAACTGACATAAACTGGAGCATGGGGGTAGGAAATGAACCTACTGCCCAAGGAAGAGGTGTTGGTTAGAGCGCAACCAAATAGGAAGATTGATTGACCAGCTGAGTGAGGACTCACCATTTAGGTGCTATATAGACCAGCATTCTCGGTGACACCTATACCTCCCAGTCTTGGAGCAAAGCAGGTTGTAGCAAGGAATGGGATACCACATGCTAAAAGAACTACAACCAGCAGTTCTGCTTTGATACACATTAGCTCTTAATCAAGGAGTGGAAGGCCAACAGTCTTTTAAACAAGATAGAATGGGCAAAAACCTGACACTTGATAGTATTGAAATCCAAACACTGGTACAGATACAGCCATTTTCCTACCCATCACCACTATTTTTTTAATGTTTTTACATTATTTACTGATTAGCATTCATTTTTTTGTAATTTAATTTTTTTTCCCCTTGTGGGCTGTCCCTGCCCTGGTGAAGCAAACACACTAGGCAGGGTTCGCAAAGCTGTAACTAAAATGCTTACATATCTCCTGAATTAAAGGCAGGATCGCCTGTGTCTGCTGCCCAAGACAAGTATACTTATGGAATAATGCTGCTGTGGCTTTTTATTAGTACCAGATAGTCCATTCAAACCAAATTCCTGATCTAAAGAGGATTAATGTGGATCTTCAGCAAAAGATCTTGAGCATACTTTGGTGTAGCAATTGTACGAAGGCCAAGCAGATCAACATTCATAAATATTTTCAAATTGCCAGAGCATTCATTACTCCTTGCCCTGACAAAGATGAAGAGTGTCATGAGACTGCGACAGTTGACTTTGCTTAATCAATCAATTTCTTGTGGCAGAATAACCTTATTTATTGTGGAAAAGGAAAGAAAAAAATGATCTGTATTATTTCATTTTCCATTTTGTTCTTTTAAGTCGCACTTTCATTTACCTCTTATCAATGGCATAAAAAGTTTAAAAATATATACAAAAGAATGAATTTACCACAGTGTACAACAGTTTAAAATTGGCCAGTAGCAGAACAGTTTTAAATGGGGATAGTAGGCCTAACCTATGTATGCCTTACTTTATTTAATTTATGGGGATAGAGTATGCAGTGAATGTGCGTTACATAACGTGAGGGTTTTTTTGGTGCACATTGTTCCTGCACTTAATTTTTTTCAAATGCTGCAAAAACAAACAAAAGGTTTTGAACGAACTGCTGTTGCCCTCTGTGTACCCTAAACTTAAGTTAATAATCCAAAAAATGTAATCAATTGCAGCCAGGAAAAAATAGGAAAAAAGTATTTTTAAAAGCACACATTCAGCCTGTTATGCTTGCAGACAGTGAATGTGGAGAAGTTCTAAAGAAGTTGCGGGACACATATCAGCAGCATTAAGGTGTAAAAATCACGCCATCCTCCTACTCCAAAATGCCCCATAATACACAGCATTTTACTGCCTAGAGGCATTTACTAAGGGTTTACATCTGCATGAAAAACACCACTAATCTGTCCGAATGGACTTTATCAATAGCATACACTATGCTTTTCCTCAGCTAAGCACATTGTCAATATAGCTGCTGGAAACCCTGTTTTTTTTATAGGGAAGGGGCAAGAACATAAAACCCGCTGTTATTGGCATTTATAAGTTTAGACACTAGGAAGTGCATTAGTGGTAGATGGTTTCTATGGAGGTGAACGGCTGCATTAGTTCACTGCAGGGGCGGACTGGGCCGGGGGGCAGGGTGGCAATTGCCCCCCGGGCCTCTCTGCTGCCTTTAAAAATGGCCCCTGCCCGCAGCCATCAGGGGGCCCATCACTGGCCCCCGTTAAAAGAAGCCTCCAGTGCAGTGGCTCCCTCCGCCGCTACAGATGCTCTGTACTCGGCGGCCGCTTGCTCCTCAAGCCTGACCTCGGAAGGCCCCCGCGGGCGGCCCTCTACAGTGCCTGATTAGATCCAGCCAGCACGGATCACATCAGTATGTAGTATCTAATCAGGCACTGTAGAGGGCCACCCGTGGGGGACTCCAGAGGTCAGCCTTGAGGAAAATCAGCTTTTGATTAGTTGCCCTGTTCATCGCTCCGCACCTCCTCCCTGCCTCATGCTTGCCGCTGCTAGACCCACCTGCCTGCATCCACGCTCCACAAGCCACACCTCCTCCCCGCCTCATGCTTGACCCACCCGCCTGCATCCACGCTCCACACGCCGCACCTCCTCCCCATCTCATGCTTGCCGCTGCTAGACCCGCCCGCCTGAATCCACGCTCCACAACTCCTCCCCGCCTCATGCTTGCCGCTGCTAGACCCGACCGCCTGCATCCACGCTCCACACGCCCGATCTCAGAAGCAAGTTGCTCGAAGACTGCTCAGGTAAGCCTGCACTTCACGTATATTATACATAGGAATACAAATCCCAGCAATACATTATACACTGTATGTATAATGTACTATTGCTGGGATTTGTTGTACTCCTCTATAGCTGGTGGTATTCTGCATTGCGCTGTATAGAGGACTACAGATCCCAGCAATAATATATTATACAGTACAATGCGGAATACCACCAGCTATAGAGGACTACAACAAATCTCAGCATTAGTACATCATACAGCGAAATGCAGAATACCGCCAGCTATAATGTACTATTGCTGGAGGTATTCTGCATTGCGCTGTATAATGTATTACTGGGATTTGTAGTCCTCCATAGCCGGTGCCATTCTGCATTGATTGCTGTATAATTTTACATTACTTTCCATTTCACTATATTGCACACCACACTTTTTTTTTATTCCATCGCTCCAAGCTTGCTCCTGTGATGGACTACAATCTCAATACAAACTAGTAGTCCATCACTGGAGCCATTTTTTATCCCGAATAACCGGTTAATCGAACTAAATAATCAGCTAACTTATCGATTTTGAAAATAATCGTTAGCTGCAGCTCTAGATAAATGGTCACCCTACACCAGGGATCCCCCACTAACCAGCAGGGATCCCCCACTAACCACCTGGGAGCCTCCACTGACCACAGTGGAGACCCCCACTACCTACCTGGCCACCACAGAGCATGCACTGACCAGCAGAGAGCCCGTACTGACCACCTGACAGTCCGCATTGGCCACCTGAGAGCCTAATTAGGGAGCCGCCTCTGCTGCACACACACGCACCCGTGAAACTCTCTGGACCCCTGGTGAGAGCCCGCACAACCCTCCTGAGACCCTGGAGACATTGGGCAGCGAACTGTGAGCAAAAGAGTTTGTAGCATCATATTATTACGCATTGCTGCAATATGCACTGCTGAGATTTGTAGTTATCTATAGCTGATGCTGTTCTGCATTGCTGTATAATGGTATTGCTGGGATTTCTAGTTCTCTATAACTGTTGGTATTCATTATTGCTGGGATTTATAGTCCTCTATAGCTGATGGTATTCTGCATTGTTGTGTAATGTATTGCTTGAAATTGTAGTCCTCTATAGCTGATGCCATTCTGCAATGCTGTACAATGTATTTCTGAGATTTATAGTCCTCTATTGCTGGTGGTATTATTCTGCAATGCTGTACAATGTATTGCTGAGATTTATAGTCCTCTATAGCTGGTGGTATTATTCTGCATTGCTGTATAATGTGCTGAGATTTGTAGTCCCTCTACAGCTTGGAGTTAGTGGCAGAACTACCATGGTTGCAGCAGTCGTACGCGTGCACAGCACTGACGAGGCATCCCTCCACTACCAGTGTGCTATAATTTTCCTCAACCGATAAATTTATCTACCGCGTCTCTTCCAGGAGGGCATGTCATGAAGAAAGGGGGTCATGAAAACAGCTGATTCGGTTGACGCCTCCCCACTGGAAGAGACACAGTCGAGAAAATGTAAAGGATCGAGAAAAGTTATAGAACACTGACTTTGACACTGTCCGGCCCCTCCCACTATCCTCCCACAACTCACAGCCCAGAAGCATGGACAGCCAGCGGCAGTAGACCAGCAGAGAGCCCGTACTGACCACCTGACAGTCCGCATTGGCCACCTGAGAGCCTAATTAGGGAGCCGCCTCTGCTGCACACACACGCACCCGTGAAACTCTCTGGACCCCTGGTGAGAGCCCGCACAACCCTCCTGAGACCCTGGAGACATTGGGCAGCGAACTGTGAGCAAAAGAGTTTGTAGCATCATATTATTACGCATTGCTGCAATATGCACTGCTGAGATTTGTAGTTATCTATAGCTGATGCTGTTCTGCATTGCTGTATAATGGTATTGCTGGGATTTCTAGTTCTCTATAACTGTTGGTATTCATTATTGCTGGGATTTATAGTCCTCTATAGCTGATGGTATTCTGCATTGTTGTGTAATGTATTGCTTGAAATTGTAGTCCTCTATAGCTGATGCCATTCTGCAATGCTGTACAATGTATTGCTGAGATTTATAGTCCTCTATTGCTGGTGGTATTATTCTGCAATGCTGTACAATGTATTGCTGAGATTTATAGTCCTCTATAGCTGGTGGTATTATTCTGCATTGCTGTATAATGTGCTGAGATTTGTAGTCCCTCTACAGCTTGGAGTTAGTGGCAGAACTACCATGGTTGCAGCAGTCGTACGCGTGCACAGCACTGACGAGGCATCCCTCCACTACCAGTGTGCTATAATTTTCCTCAACCGATAAATTTATCTACCGCGTCTCTTCCAGGAGGGCATGTCATGAAGAAAGGGGGTCATGAAAACAGCTGATTCGGTTGACGCCTCCCCACTGGAAGAGACACAGTCGAGAAAATGTAAAGGATCGAGAAAAGTTATAGAACACTGACTTTGACACTGTCCGGCCCCTCCCACTATCCTCCCACAACTCACAGCCCAGAAGCATGGACAGCCAGCGGCAGTCTACAGTGGGGGAGAGTGCCTAAGTAGTGGACATGGGGCAGAGTAGGGCCAGAACCAGGTAGTGAGCCCAGTGGGAGGAGAGCACCATCCCCCAGCCAGTCACCCCTTTCATGGACGTACTAGGAGTCCTTGCATCTCCCGACCATTCACAATACTGTTACATGGATAGCAAAAGTGGCAGACAGGGGCGGGAAGAAGGTGGGGAAGAGGCAGAGCGAGAAAGGGGCCAAGTTGCTGCACCATGGGCCTCTGGGTTGTACTTGCCCCCTGGGCTAAAATTTGCCAGTCAGCCCCTGGTGCACTGTGCCCACAAACTGCGAATAGGTTGGATTCTCCATGAACCCATGCATGACCTCAACCCAAAGCTCATCCCTACTCACCACTGCAGGTTATTATTGATTTTGACTTGCTTGACTCCTAACCCTTCCACACTGTATTCAAAACTACAAAATTTAAGCTGCAGATGGGCTTGAGATTTTGGTATTGCTAGCTAAACTTAACTAGCAAATGCTCTAATGCAGACAGGTCAGACTGGTGTATTGTTGGCTGCATCTGGCACTCTTATTCTTTTTTTGTGGCCTCAGCCAGTTTAGGAATTCCAAGTGAATGAGGCTACAATCTATCAAGGCTTACTTTCTTACTTAATTTTGCAGTTTAGTAGTCCAGAAAATGTTATCTTGCACCTTTGTGAAGTTGAAAGTTTTAAAGCGTCAATAATCAAAATACAAAAACAAAATAAAAGACCACTTTAATATGAAAAAACATAGGTCATGACTTGTATCCTAAAATATCAGAGTATGTTGTTTTTATTTTAAACTAGGCAGTTGACCTCCATTTAATTATCCATTAACACTGACACCAACTAAACTATTTTTTTAATAGACCCTCTGTCATGTTTTTTTTTATTGCCATCTGTTGGGGTGATTTTCCTCCAGCATTATTTTAAAAGGACACAAGGGGAGAGAAGATCCACCCCATTTGGGTCAGATTCAAATATAAAAGTCTGCCAGAAATTCCTGAGATCCAAAAAAGCCTAAATGTTTGGTTAGAGTCAGGCTGTAAGGATTTAGCCTACTTGTGTCAGTAAAATTTAACATAAGAGTTTTAAAAGTCCAGTTGCCAAAATGATGCTCACCTAGATCTTTCAACTCTTTAGCCCGCCTGGCGCGAAGGACTTGCGTGTGCACGTTACTTGCATGTGCACTTTGTTGTGTGTGTACGTGAGCATCGTTTACTCGCATGCACATTACTACCGCCGAATACGCGCATGCGCATAGTGGGCAGCGATCCGGGCAGAAGCTGCACTATGGTTGCTGACTGATGCAACATGACATACAGTATGTAAATTTACCCATAGACATATAATAATAGTGTCCCAATCTGTCTTTCTTTTACCATATTTAGTAATACCTATGCCTATGAGTCAGCACACATCAGCCCTAAGCAAGTATTCTTCGAGAAGAAGATGCTTGGCCGACTTTACCAGCTATTGTGTCCATATAAAATGCTAGGTTCACACCTTCCTGCCTGTATTTTTCTGTGATTTGTGTGTGTTTTTGATGTACCTTCATGTGCATTATAACACATGTTGAAGTGTGTTTTCATGCACCAAATGTGCTGCTATTGGATCTATGTTGCCAAAAACTCACAATGAATCATCGAAAAATGCACATGTACTATTGTTTACAATGCAGCACACAGGTGTGAACAGGCCATATGTAAATGAATGGCAATGGCAATGGCATTGGTCAACACTCATTAAATCTCTAAAGTGTGAACAGGGCCTAACAGTCTGGGTGCTGCTCACCCTCTTTCCTTTATTGCCATAAATTATGTGCTCTTGTGACTACAGCTCCCCAGTTTCCAGGAGAAACATTTCAAAAAAGCCATCATAAGACAATTACATCATACATGCACATCCAGCCCTTCCTGAGGTCTATTGCCACCTTAAGTAGCTCCAAACCTTTTTTGTATTTAGTGACATTCAAACAATATTTAAACAATTCAATTGAATTAGACAAAGTAAGATACACATACAATAACACAGAATACAAAACGAGTGAGGCAGAACAAATGTATTTAACTACATAGTTTGTTTGAACCGGCTTCAGAGTTAACAGTGAAATGTATTTAATTGAAAGCATAATAATGACCTTATGGAGATCCACAATGGAGACCTTGAAGACTCTGAGGAAAAAGCAGACCCCCGCTGTCACTGAATAAAAAATTGCAGTGATAAATGTTACTCTGGCCACCCTCGTTCTGTCCTGAATAAACAGCACCATTTCGGGTTGTGACCTCATTTGAATATTTTTTTTTAATATTAATGTTATGAGTAATTGCTTATAGAAATGTAACTGTTTTACCAAGTGATACATTGTTATACAACTAGTGAAAAGATTTCAGACCATATTCTTCACCTAATATCGCTCCTGGAAGGTTCACTAATGAACTTTTTGCATTAATGAGCCCGTGTCACTGTTGTGGTGATTTTCATTCATTTTCTTCATGGTCACAAGGACAGGAGGTGAGGAAAAATAGCCTCATACAGTATTATAAAGCTTACAGGCATTCCACACTTTATCCCCCCCAAAAAACCCTTTTTATGTAAATCCAAAAACTTTGTTTTAGAGAAGAGTTAAAGTGACATTAAAGTCAAAAAATGTTTCCCTCCCCCCAATGTTAATGTCAGCACTTACCTTAAATGATGTCTCTTAATCCGATCTTCCTCCTCGTTCCTGATGTTTTCATCTGTCCCTCCAGCGCTGCGGCGGCTCTCTGATCCAGCGCTGACTCCTCTGTCCTTGCTGGCACTTCCGATTCCAAGGTGTCTGCATGCAGGTGCACGCGTCCATAGACTTACCTTGCGTCTCTGCTTGTCTCACGGCCGAAAATCCGAACTGCGCATGTGCCCGCCCCAAGATGCTTCGCGGCCGCCTGAGCAGTTTTGGATTCTCGGGCGGGAGCGCGCGGCGAAAATGGGGTAAGTTTAAACCGCTGTTAAATTGTTTTTTTAACTTTTTGCATGTATCTACTGCTTGATAGCAGTAGATATATGCAAAAAAACCTGAGGCTTTAGAAACCCTTTTGCTTGTATGCCCTTGTATGCTTGTATACCCTTGTATGCTTGTATCCCCTGGGGAGATTTCTCTTCAATTCCTGTCCTGGAAAAACAACAGAATATGAAAGGAAATCTCTCCAAAGTAAACAGAATTACCATCTTAGAGAGTTGTCATAAGAGCAGATGTCCCATTTTAAGGTTTAAACCCAATTCTTTCACTGTCGACAAAATCATTGTCACTAGTGCAAAATCTTTGCATTTTCCCTTCACTTTTTGTTTTGGTATAACAAAAAGGTGATATGGCAATGCACCTATTCATCAGTAGGCGCAACACACTGACAACCATTGCATTCCTTAAAAAGAGTCAGGTGCAGATTAAGCTGTGTTGGAGTTGATTGGTAGGCCCATTCAATATGAATGACCTGCCTTAAAATGAAACTAAACTCAGTAGTTAAACCTCAAAAATTCAACCAAATACCTTAACAATTAACAAAAATGTATCTTATTTGTGTATCACTCGGCTGTAGATCCTCAAATCATCTCTGAATTCATGCTGAAACTCTCCTTTCTTCTGGCTACTTTTGTTCCCTATGGTCCCTGTGTGTGTTGTAAAGTGGCCACCGCTCCAAACTCTTGTGTCAAGAAAGATGGAGCATTTTATGAAAATTTAAGAAGGGGGG
>NW_017306966.1:852903-872966 GCF_000935625.1 Nanorana parkeri
ACTGAGAGTGAGGGGGGGGGGGGGGGGTGGCTGTGGATACAGTAATATCTTCTATAGTACTAGCTGAACTAGGTGGTTTATGCAGGTGGTCTATGCAGCACAGACATATGACATATAAGGTTCAATTCACAAAGATTTAACACAAGGATAAGGATCTTTATTTCAACCATGTGACTGAAATTTCAAATTCTCATTACACTCTGCAGGAAATAACTTTTTTATGATCCTTAGCCTGCCATGTTTGCTCTGGCACTTAATCTTATAGGTAATGCTAGATATCCTGACAACTGTCTTATTTAACTGAATTAAAGGCCAGCAATCTCCCACCAGGAACACTCTCCTCCCTGTTATTTCTTGACTTAGCGCACGTAATGGTATTTTTTAGTCAAGGAAATATTTATTATATATTTACTATTTAAAATCTCAGTCTGGAAATAAAACACACTATTAAATGTGTTTATAAAAAGAAAAATGTTTTTCTGCTTAGAACTGTCACCAGGTGGGGGTAAATCTTCCCATGAAGACACTTGCTAGAATTTTATTGACACTTCCTGTTGTTCAAGGACAGGAAGTAAAGAAAAAACTCTCCAACTGGATACATACAACAAAAAATAAATTGACATGGGTTTTACCCATTCCCTATTCTATCTAAAGCTAAATATTCCAAAAGGTTTTGACAATACATGCATTTACTCATCTGCCCCCAAGCCATTGGGGCAATGATCTTCATGGCTGCAGCAACTATCCTGATTTGAGAAACAATTCCTTAATTTTGTAATATGTAATGCATGTCTTTCCCTTCGTTTTTTTCCACGTATAAACCTGAAAGAAAAAAACTTAAGTTGTCTTAAAACGATTTTTTCCTTTTAGTGTGTTACACATATCTGCATTTAAAGTGGAAGTGGGTCATGTAATTAAAAATAGAAAGCAACAGTGTTCAGAAATGTATGTATATATAAAATGACCTTAGGTTTAATTCTCTGCTTCCACACAGCACCCCAAGAGTGTGTTACCCCCTCCACATAAAGGGTGCCATCTTGGAACGTATTTCCAGGAATGGAATAAAGTTACGCGACTTGGATCCCAAAGACCTCACTCTAACATTTGACCAATCTCAATGCCCAGTCTAACCTACTGGGCAGCAAAATACAAATTAGCAAAATACAATAACAGGTAAAGGAATGCAAAAGAATGACAGACAATAGGTAGATAGCTATATATTTTTAAACATTTTCACTTGGCTTTTTTTCTTTCACTGTGGTTATGGCTTAACTAGCTGATCATGGAAATCTAAATTTTACTAGATTGTTGACAACTTCTCATATAAATTTTCCTCCTGCCTGAAAGTTTCTGAAAGTTCTCATTTAAAACAGGAAATCAACAAAACCTACAGAAATAAATCTTTTCTTGCATTGAACTTTCTGAATACTTGTCTGCACATTGTATAAAAAAAAGTAAATAATTCATGCAATCAGGTAAGAGATACTTTTCCTCTCCACAGGCCATTATCGTTTCTCTGTTTCCGAAGCATCAATGGTCCTAAAGTGTCAAAGGATAGCTTAATAAATAGCATTTAACATTAACAATGGAGAGCTGTCCACGTGGGCAGGTGCAGCAATTTCAGACCGGTAGCTGTAAGTTTGATTTTCCCTTGTGATGTATAGATGTATTTGTATGGAGAAAAATCTATAAAAAGCCAATTTGTAGCATTTATAGGTGAGTTTACATTTAACAAATGTTTTGAATCTTGTCTTCCCTTTTCAGTAAATGTTAAAATTAAAGGAAAGATTTCCAATGGAAACAGGTTGGGTTTCTCATTGTCGAATACAGGTGGCCAGCTAACAAAGATTATGACCTTGAAGCTCTCCCATGTACTATGGATAGTCATACATTCTAGGTCTCACCATGGAAAATATGTCCATCTCAGGTGCATGCACCAGGTTTGCAAGTGAATTAAATTTCAAATTCAATTAAAAAAATTGGGAACAGGGTAGGAGTGGGTTGTGTTTTGGGATGTCAGTTGAATGCACACTTAGTGCTTTGTGATCCTGTTGCTGGCCAGGACAGGTGTCTGTTCTCACACTATAAAGCTAGATAATACAGCTTAAAGCTGAACTCCAGCTTTACCTTCAATATTGCACAGTTGTACAGACTTCTCTACTCTACTAGTGATGGCATCTCTGAGCCTTAAATAAGGTATGTAATGACAATGGAAAGGTTTTATGAAAAAAGGTAATTAGCATATTGATAAGGAGAAGGCAAAGTAAAGCAAAATAAACTTCAGCTTTAAAGAGTGATACACTGTAGGAGTAGGCAACCAAAACACTCTAGCCTCCGGAGTCATGCCTGTGTTGATTCTTGTAATGCCTCATGATATTTGTTGTTTCATCACAGGACTCATGACATAATGCCAGCCACTCAAGCAGTTTAATTTTAACAATGGTAGTTGCATGCACATTAGGAAGTCCTGATCTGAGGGGCTGTATTTACCATCATTGTAATCATGCTGCTATGTGTGGGGCAGCAGCGTTAGAGGGGACAGGGCCAAAGCTAATAATAATAATAATATTATTATTATACAGGATTTATATAGCGCCAACAGTTTGTGCAGCGCTTTATAATATAAGGAAGACATTACAATCACGATATAAATCAAGACAAGATGGTAAGGAGGGCCCTGCCCGTGAGGGCTTCCAACCTAAACTGGAGGGGGAAGTGATACATGAGGAGGGAGCTGTGTGGGGATGAATTGTTTGAGAACATGATGGTTGAGCGGTTAGGTTGAGGTGGGATAGGCTTCCCTGAAGAGATGAGTCTTTAGGGAATGCCTAAAGGCAGTCAAGGTGTGCGACGGACGGACAGGTTGGGGTAAAGAGTTCCAGAGGATGGGAGAGACTCTAGAGAAGTCCTGGAGGCGGCCATGGGAGGAGTTGATGAGGGAGCTGGAAAGCAGGAAGGCTTGGGATGAGTGGAGCCGACAGTTAGGGTGATACTTTGAGACCAGGTTTGAGATATAGCCGGGGGTGGAGTTGTGGATGGCTTTGTAAGCGATTGTTAATATTTTGAATGTTATACTTTGGGCGAGTGGAAGCCAGTGCAGGGATTAACAGAGGGGGGTTGCAGACACTGAGCGGTTGGTTAGGTGAATGAGTCTGGCAGCTGCATTCATGATAGACTGAAGGGGGGATAGCCTGTGTAGTGGAAGGCCAATGAGGAGGGAGTTGCAATAGTCAAGATGAGATAAAACAAGTGAGTGGATGAGTAATTTTGTGGTTTCTTTGGTGAGGAAGGGGTGTATTTTGGAGATGTTACGAAGGTGAAGGCGGCAGGATTTGGATAGTAATTGAATGTGGGGAAGAACGGTGAGGTCCGAGTCAAGGATGACACCTAGAACCTTGGCATGGGAGGAGGGGTGGATAGTTGTGTTAACAATCTCAAGGGAAAAGTTGGGGGAAGGTGCACGGGCAGGAGAAAATATCAAGAGCTCAGCTTTTGAAAGATTGAGTTTTAAGAAGTGTTGCGACATACAGACGGATATGTCAGTTAGTAGATTAGTGACACGCGAGGACACAGAGGGGGTGAGTTGTGGAGTAGAAAGATAGATTTGAGTGTCATCGGCATAGAGATGGTATTGGAAGCCATGTGAGGTTTTTAACTGACCAAGGGAGCAGGTGTAGAGAAGGGGTCCAAGGACAGAGCCTTGGGGAACCTCTACAGAAAGAGGAAGAGGAGGGGAGGAGCTAGATTTGTAGGTGACACCGAAGGAGCGCTTAGATAGGTAGGAGGAGAACCACGAGAGAGCAGAGTCTTGTAGCCCAAGTGACTGGAGTTTTTTGAGTAAGAGCAGGTGGTCAACAGTGTCAAAAGCAGCAGAAAGGTCTAATAGCAAGAGTAAGGAGTAGTGGCAATTGTTTTTAGCTGTTATTAAGTCATTAGTGAGTTTTAGGAGGGTGGTTTCAGTTGAGTGTTGGGGGCGAAAGACAGATTGTAAGGGGTCGAGAAGGTTGTTATCAGTGAGGTGGCGACTTAGGCGGCTGTAGATGAGGCTTCTAGGAGTTTGGAGGTGAATGGGAGTAAGGAAATTGGTCTGAGATTATTGAGGTTGGTAGGGTCCATTGAGGGTTTTTGGGGTATTGGGGTGACCAGGGCATGCTTCAGAGGGGAAGGAAAGATTCCAGTAGAGAGTAAGAGATTGAAAATGTGAGCAAGAGAGTCTAGGATAGAGCAAGAGGGTGACCGAAGTAGCGGTGAGGGAACAGGGTCCAGGCGCAAGTGGTGAGCTGGGTGTCAGAGAGAAGCTTTGTAACCTCCTCTGTGGTGACAGGGTCAAAAGAGGAAAGTAACAAGTGTGATGGAGGGTCTGGTACATGAATAGGGGAAGGTGACTGCACAGTGGTGATCTAATCCTGAATTGTATCTATTTTGTTTTTGAAATGAATGGCAATGTCCTGGGCAGTGAGTGAGTTAGTGGGTGGTGGCGGTGGAGGACATAGTAGAGAGTTAAAAGTAGAAAAGAGTTGGCGAGGTCTGGATGATAGTGTGTTAAAGAGAGTGACAAAATAAGTCTGTTAGGCAGCACAGGGGAAGGAATTATATTTTAGGAGGGCCGCTTTGTGCAGGGTGAAGTCTTGCAGAGATCTAGTTTTTCGCCACAGTCATTCAAGAGTGCGCTTATGTGTCTTGAGATTTCTGGTTTAATTTATTTGCCACGGTTGTAGTGGTCGTGGTCTAAGTCTGCGAGTAGTGAGGGGAGCCAAGGTGTCTAGAGAGGATCAAAGTGAGCTGTTGTAGACAGAAATAGCAAGGTCAGGGCAGGACAGGGTTGAGATTTTGTTATAGAGGTAGTCAGTAGCTGGGTAGAGAAGAGAAGGGTCGAGGTGGCGAAGGTTTCTCTGGGTGACAGTGTGCCGTGTCGGCGGATAGGTTGAGGGTAAAACTGAGAAGGTTGTGATCTGAGAGGGGGAAAGGGGTGTTGGCCAGGTTACAAGGAGTGCATAGGTGAGAGAAAACAAGATCTAGTATGTTACCATCAGAGTGAGTAGGAGTGTCTGACCACTGTGTTAGATCAAAAGAATAGGTAGATAGGTAGTAATAGTAATAAGTAGATAGCTACAGTAATAAACTTGATTTTTTTTACCCCTTATTTTCTTCCATTTTCCTGTCCACCTCTGGGTGTTTTGTGGCTACATTCAACATGAAAACTGGAGAATGTTAAAAGGAAGGCTCTTTATAATTAAAAAAAAAACATATCGCTCCTTCCTTATGTTTTTTCTGTAGTAAAAAAAGTGGATCTGCATATACAACAAAAAACTTGCTTCTTCTTGTAGTGCATTCTAGTTTTCAGACTTGCTACAATAATTGCATGGCAGAAATGGGCGGAGTTTGTACAAACGAACATAACTTTTGCCATGTGCCAGCATGATGTCCTAATATAGCCATACTAATTTACATAATTGTTAAAGATCAACAACTAAAAGCAATAAAACAAATAGATCAGAAGGAGAGGCAGGCAAGTAGCATTTACAGAAGGAGAACCCAGAAATGGTAGTATCTGTGTTTATTGACAGGTCTCCTATAAAACCCATTTGAACTTTTAATGAAAGTTTTGCATGTATTTGAAAATATATGTAGACACCATGTGCCACCTCTGTAAAGTATAATCCTATTCAATGTGATCACCAACATTGGGACATACATGACTAACTAAGGGCAAAATTACCTTGAGATTACCCATCCTCCCTAAAGGTAGACTCTCTCTGGTCAGCTGAAGACCTGTTGCTTCCTTTTCTCTAGGTGCCCACATCTGCTGTCTGTTGACCTTATCCTGTCTCCTTGTTTCTGCTGTGTGTTTTCAGCCCTGACCTTGGCTTGTGCACTAATTCATGTCTCTGCTGTCTGCCCTGACTTCACTCATTGACTGTGGATTCCTGACATGCCTTTGCCTCTTTCTACCTTGGTGTCCCATCTACAGACATCCCTATATTATCTAGAAGCATATTGATAGCTCTGTGGTCAGCTATCCCCAGGTACATGACAGTGAGAAATAAACTCTCTGCTTGCAGCTTTTTTTCTTAGCGTGTAAACCCCAGTTTGCTTGTCAAACAGCACACCAGCAAATTACATTGCACAAAGGAAACAACTACTATACTTTAAACACCACACAGTCAAATAAATCAGAAGCAGTGTAAGAAAAACATCTGACATGCCCCTAGGAAGCTATGTAGTACAGTGAAAATGAAACTATAAATGTATTACAGTAAGGGACACTCGGGGCTGGTGTAGTGCTGGGGTCATGAATTGATAAAAGAGGTAAAAAAAAACCCCTAATAAATGGTGAAGTGGAGATGCCTAAAAAACTTCTCTCCATTAAAAAGTTGCTATAGGCTAATATTTGTTGAACTAAACAATTTACACCATCAACACGTGGTCACTTCATCAAGAAAGGTATGCGTGAGCCCTTTAAGAAGATGAGCGTACCGAAGTCAGCTGCATTGTGGAGTAGCTATAGCAACATATACAACAATATATTACCTTTAAAGAAGCAAATTAGGTAATGTATGCTATTTAAAAATTGTATTGTATTATTGCCCTGCTTTGCAATATCAAATTTGTCATAGAGGTTAAATTACAGTTCAATTTTGAATACTGAAAAGCGGGTCCTCCGTGCAAGTATTGCATTGCATTTTGTTTACATTTAACTCTCTCTAACAATTCTCTCAGCAGACTGGAATCAGGGAAGGGTTAATCTAATGAGACTCTGAGCCTCATTGCAGTCTATTAGGAGCAAAGAGTGTTTAATTGTCACGGGAACAGAATGTGTGAATATCAGGCTTGGTGCCATATGGAGACAGCAAAATGAAACTTGAATGAATGGCAGCTCAAACCTGCAGTGCACTCATTAAATCCAGAAGCAGAACTCAGATTGATGTGTCAGCCTCCTACTGCTCTCTGCTACAGACTGACAGACACACAGGCACGCACAAACACTGCCACAACCCCATACACTTCACAGGAAATATCGTTTTCAGGGAAGGTATATAGCGCCAAGAAAATAGGAAGATTACAGGTGTTTGGCAAATAATGAACTAGCGGGAGATAAAAGATGGAATAAAAACTCTGTAAGGAGAGGGGTTAGGGAGGAAGAAAGAAAAACGGAGCATGAGGATGGAGCCTGAAAAGGGACAAGATGACAGGAAGTGATTGAAAGTAGAGAAAGGGAATGATTGATGAAAGGACATTGTGAACATACTGTACCTGCACTACAGAAACAGAGGAAAAAAGGAACAGCCAATGAAAGCATGAAGGAAGAAAGATTGAAGGCCTTGATGCAGACACTCATAAAAAGGATGATTAACTGGATTAAGTACAGAATATCATTGATAAATAAATAAACTCCCCAACCCTTAGACTTTAATAGATCACAATAAAATCTGTATATTCTGCCTAAAAAGAAAATATTTACTGAGTGACTATGTTAGCTGCCATTGCCAACATCATCTTCTGAAAATGCCAGTCCCTTAAGTGTTATGGTGACACAGTGACTTCCATGCCATCTGATCCAGGGTTGTAGTTAGACATTTAGGGGGTTATTCACTAAAGAGCTGAATGATATTGCCATAGCTTTGGCTAATCCTTCGGCTCACTTCGGCCGCGGGAGCTCTTCAGTTCAGCCGCGGGAGCTCTTCCGTGAGTCAAACACACAGCCGAAGTGAGGAGAACGGTCTGCACAAAAAAAAAATCCCAACCGGACCCTTAATCTGAGCACAGGCCTGGCAGGGCAGGAAAATGGGGTCATTTTCCCAATACCAGGTCACATGCCCTTGGCATTGGGATGGTGCTTTTCCAGGGGCCCCTTAGAAAAGCACCTTGTCCCCATGACGATGAGGACAAGGGCCTCTTCCACCACAACCCTGGCCTGGTGGTTGTGGGGATCTACAGGCAGGGGGCTTATTTGCATTGGGGCACCCCCTTTGCCCCCCTTGTGAATACATAAGGGGTACTTACACCCCTACTTATTGATTAAAGGGTTAAAGAAACTACACGTTTAGAAACAAAATCCTTTAAATGAAAAAAACTATTCCTTTAATTGAAAAAAAAAAGCAACTAAAAAATTCAAAAAAGGATCCAACAAAGTAATCCATATATATATGTATATATATATAATATATATATATTAGGGATGCACCAATCCCATTTTTTCCAGACCAAGTACAAGTACTCACAAATATAAATTATTGATACATTTTTGTTTAGTGTTATATTACAGTTTTTCTAAAGCAATACAGACTAATGATTTCAGGACATAGGTGATACCCTAAGGAGAACTATGGGGAAAAACACTGACCCCATAGTTCTCCTTTAAGTATCAGCACTGGCATCTGAACATCCCTATTCTCCACTGACCTACAGTGTACTTCCCCAGTCCCCACTGACCATGACTGCACCCTTCTACCCATAGTGATCCCCAATGTACTCCTCCAGCCCCTATTGACACCAGTGTTTGTTTTTTTCCCCACCAGTGGCACCCTCTGAACACCAGCATCAGGGCATTCTTCCTCCCATGGACACTGAGACCGGACATTTTTGCACTGACCCCCCAACACCAGATATTTTCCCTTCTTCAGCGACTGATGTTGTGCATTTTTGTTTCTCCCACTGACTGCTGTCTGCAGTCTCCCTCCTACACACACTGACACTGGGGCATTTTCCTTCTACTGACTAGTGATGCAAGGGTCTCTTGATTCATACACCTGAACACCGGTAGACCCGACCCCCGCACCCTATACACTCTGGTGTGCATAATAGTATTATTATTATGCAGAATTTATATAGCGCCAACAGTTTGTGCAGCGCTTTTGTTTATTTTCTTTCAACAGTTGAGTGTTGCTGTGTGGTACAACCATTTTAATGACGTTCTTCTTTAAGGTAGGTTCAGACAAAGTGCTAGTTCTATGTCCTTATTCTGCTGGGGGTTTTTTAAGTTACATAGTTACATAGTTACATAGTATTTGAGGTTGAATAAAGACATAAGTCCATCAAGTCCAACCTATTGCTGATGTGTATAGGTCCATGTATCTTCTCATTCTTAGGAGTACTTGTACCCCTGTATATTACGGTCCCTCAGGAAATCGTCCAAAAGCTTCTTGAACGATTCCACACTCTTAGCTGAAAGATGGCCGGTGGCAGTGAGTTCCAGACCCTAACCGCTCGTACTGTGAAGAACCCCCTTTGCCCCTTGTGCTGGAATTTTTTTTCCACCAATTTTAGGTGGTGGCCTCTAGTTTTTGTAATGGAGTTAATCTTAAAGAGTTTGTTGCTAATGTTGCTGTCACCATTGAACATCTTGTACATGAAAATCATATCCCCCCTTAATCTCCTTACTTCCAATGTGAACATGTTTAAATTTGATAGCCTTGTCTCATAGCTCTGGTCCTCCATTCCCCTAATTAGTTTGGTTGCCCTCCGCTGGACTCTCTCCAGCTCAAGGACATCTTTTCTGAGTACTGGTGACCAAAACTGGACCGCGTACTCAAGATGAGGCCGAACCAGTGATCTGTAAAGTGGCAAAATTATAGACTTGTCTCTGCAATACATTCCCTTCTTAATACAGGACAGGACCCTGCTAGCTTTGTTTACCGCAGCTTGGCAATGCAAGCTACCATTCAGTTTGTGGTCTACAATGACCCCCAAATCTTTTTCAATTTCTGACTTCCCTAGTGGCATACCCATAATTGTTTAACCCATTTGCTTATTTTTATTTCCAAAGTGCATTACTTTGCATTTATCGACATTAAACCTCATCTGCCATTTAATTGCCCACTCCCCTATTTAATCCAGGTCCTCCTGTAATGTTATACTGTCTAGGTCCTTTTCTAGGTCATGTTTAGCCTATGTGTGTGAGACTGTTAGTTCTAGCAATTGAGAGTTATTTTGTACATTGACTATGGGTTCATTATACTGTATAAAAAAAGGCATGCATAGACTTTATATAACCATGCTCCTGTAATAAGGTGACCATATTTTTAAAATAAAATCCGGGGACATTTTTTTTTATTGGCAAATGGTAAAAAAAACTATGTTATTAGCATATTTTCCTCAAATTATATATGCAGTGTATTTGGTATGTGTGGTATATGGAGTGACTGTATGATATATATATATACATGTACACATTAGTTCTCGCATTTCCTCTCGAGCCCTCGCAAGCTGACGTGCTGGAGTGAAAATGACATGAGACACTGCACGTGAAGGCAGCGCACCGCCGCTCCACGCTGCTTCGCATGCAGTGTGTCACAGCCTTTAGACCGCCAGAGATTTTGGCACAGTGTTAAAATCTCATGTAGACAATTACATTCTACATGTTTTTAAAACAATATTCCGCGCTCAGGGTTCCTATAAGTGGAAATATTAAGCTGCTATGATCCGAGCATATTCACACTTTAATGATATGATATGTAAACTTTTATACACAGCACTAAATATTCACAAAAAAATATTATACATGTGTAAACTCAAGTGAAAAAGTAAATAGAAAAGACGTGCCTTCTATAAGCACCAAAATAGTGCTAATAAAATGCAAAACAATACTAAAAATGTATAAATAAAAAAAATTTTCATCAATATGTTGCTCTAATCAGTAAAATGTATGAAAACATCCGTAAACTCTTTAAGTGCATTACATTTGACCAATATTATTCCAAATAATATAGAACATCTGTGCAATATATAAAAAGCATCAGGGCTTGTTCACACCAATTGCGGTGCGTTCCACAGCGGTAGCTGCTGGAATGCACTGTAATTGCACACTAAACTCCCCCCTTGGTTCTGGAGCAGGAGGGGGCGTGATGGTGCATTGAAGTCAATGGCACTTCAGCTACTCCCCCTGCCCGCAGTGTGATCAGATGCATGGCAAAACATTGCCTGTGTTCCGTTCCACTGCAAACGCAAAAAAATGCTGCATGCTCTATTTTTGGTGTTCGCAGTGGGCCGGAACGCAGGAAATGTTTTGCCATGGAGGTATGCTCACACATCCACAGTACCCTACCAGTTTAGAATAAAAGAAAAATACTGAGTTGGCTTGGCATAGGAAAATTCACCTTTTTCACATTTCCTACCTGTTCTACTTTTATGGTGCGTTTTTTATTTCCCTGAATATATTTAATTATTGTTCCCTTGTAACCTTCTTTTTATGTACTATACTGGGCCCTACTGGCCCTTCCTATCTGTTCACATTTTATTGTTTGCCTATTCACATAGAAATAATTTTGGATTCAGCATGCTACTTTGTTACTGCAAGGCCTGCATAGCTCAGCTCACAGCAACATCAGCCACTAGTGCATGCTGGGAAGTCTGATCATCTTTTAAAGATCTGCTAATAATCCGTACCCACACAAAACCAGAATCAATAATTAAAGCAATAAAATATAATGAAAAACTTTATTGTGGACAGGAAATACAGTGCTATCATTTTCCCATTTGTATTGTGATTTCTTTTGACGCTTCTGGATGAAGTAATTTCTTTTTGTAACAACCTGTGTTCTTTGCCATTCGGTGACTAATACTAAAACTTTAGGAGCACAGCATCTGCCAGCAGGGAATCTGCATTATATATGTGATTTTATTTCTGAAACTCTGGATGCTCTGAAAGATTCTGAAGCAACTGTAAATATAAGCAATGCAGTTAAAGCTGAATTCCAGACATGAGCAAATGCAGTTATATGTCTATTAAAAATAATTACAAGTACTTTTAATTGCAACAAATGTAATTACCTAAATCTCTCTTGATTTTAGTCTTACTTGTTAATCCTCTGTGTAGAAGAACTCTGTACTGGGAGAGGGAGATGTAGCAATAGGAGCCAATTAGGTGTGCTCCTTGCCCATTTACTGCCACGGAACATTCTGAGAGGACAAGAGTATGGTTCTGCTCCTTCACAGTTTGGATGCAGGTTGCTGACCAAGCTGTATTGCATAATACTAATCAATAAAGGCAAGTCACCAATCGGGGTGATCTGTCTGGCAGAACTGTTTAAATATCATGACTGGCTAGGCAGAAGACACAAACATTTTAGCAGGTAGAACAGTTCACATATACAGTATGCATTCCAGCTCTGTATTTGGCTATATCACTGTATTTCAACTTTAATGCAACATGAGGCTGGATCAGAATTAGTGTAAAATATCAGGACAAAGGGCTTGTTCACACCAAATGCAGACCAGATCTGCATGAGTTTCTGCACGCGCAGTGCAGTGGGTTGTGCCGTGTTTTTGGCACGTTTTTTGCCGCGTTTTTGATGCGTTCCGGGCCGTTTTTGGTTTAAAAAAATGTTTTGGGTTTTTTTTTAGTTTAAAATTAGCTTTCAGTGCGTTCCAGGGTGTTTGCATGCGTTTTTGATGTGTTTGCATGCGTTCCAGAGCAGGTAAAATAGGACTTGCTGCAGTTTTTTTACATGCTCTGGAACTGAACGCTGCGGTGTGAACTAGAGCTCAAAATACCATTGGAATACATTGGACGCAGTTTTGATCCGGTTTGTAACAGATCTGCTCTGCTCCTGGAACGCACTTGGTGTGAACAAGGCCTAAGGCTTGGGTTAAATAGCCTAGCTATAGACCCAAAAACACCTGAAACAGGTCAAATGCAGGTCAACTACACTTGCAATTAGTTCTTTAGGATCTCAGAAGGGTCTCCAACTAATGTCAAAAGCATGATGCATTTGCCCATCGAAGCACATCGACACAGGCCCTAAATAATATCAAACGTTTGTTACAGTTTGCTAAATAGACAACAGCTGGATATATCTCCTACAGTACTGAAAACCTGTGATTGCTGGCATGGAAAGTTTTGAGTGGATTACCTGTGCTTAATTGTGTACCCATAACCAGTCTCAAGGAATGCACGGATCTGCCATCAGCAGCTTCCTACATGTGACCACCCCTTTAGCTGCCCAGTGCAAACGGCAGGCAAATATTTGATGTTTGATTGAGGTGTTGGTGGGTCCGGTTGCTATTGCACCTGTTCCTATACCAGAAGTTTGCTTTTAAGACATGGGGGTACATGATTAAGCCTCTCTCAGGGGTGAAACATTGGAGAATGAAGAGCAAGGTCTGATGGATGGCATCTTTTTTAATGCACAGACCTTGATGGAATAAAGTTTATTAAAAAAGAAAAGAAAGGATTTGGCAGTGGTGCGGCTTCTTTCACTTTTGTTTTGTTTAATTGTCACCAGTAGCTGATGGAGAGGCATTGTCTGCCTTGAGCCGTAATTCTTATTACTTAATTAGGTAAGAGTTAGAACCCCTGTCAGGTTTGTCAGGTTTTCATTGCTGTCTGTGTCTCCCCTTTGGAGATTCATCCTCTATATTGTTCTGGTAACGATTCACATATACAGTATGCATTCCAGCTGAGGGGCGGGCTTCCGATGACTGCAATGCTGAACGAGCAGTGTGCGCTTGCAGATGACAGATTGATTAGGGGAAACCGAATGAATCTAGACTACAAATCAACATCAGACTGCATACAATCTGATAACACTAAAGTTAATAGCACTCTTTCCTACAGGGTGCTACACTAGTTAGCTAAAACATTAGGATATATAAAGAGTGTACATTGTCCAGGGGTAGGGGAGGGGATTGGGGGAAACAATTACTTTGATCACTGGAATTCTGCTTTAACATACTGTACATAAGATATTTCCCCAAAAGGATCGGCCGAAGCTACGGCCAGAACCTTCGGCAGCTTCGTGAATAGACCCCTGTATTGGTTGTGTCAGTTACAAGTCTTGGTTCATCAAATTGCAATGTAGTTGTTTGTAATATTACTTAATATTAGTAATTATCAATTAAAAAAAAGTGTAATATACTTTTTTAACTGATAATTTCTCTTCATAAAACCATTTACAAGTTGCCAGCCTTATGTTCTCATCAGGATCTCTAAGGTCAAGACATAAAGTACACTTGTGGGATCTTCTTCAGCTTCCAGTCTATAAACTTTTCTCCCCCACTCAATGGTAGCTGTGCATTAATAAAGATTGGAAATATCACAAGAAGTTTCCAGTCATAAAGAGAAGTTCTGAGAATATTCAGCCTCCTAATCAATATGCGGCTGTCCTGTCTGTGATGTGTAAAGTGTGCTCTAATGGAGAAGACAGGGAACACCCTCCTTATTATGGTATCAATCTAACGTTTTCTTTTTTTCTGCTTAAGAATATATTGCTACACCAATTCTGTTAGATGTTTTAAAAGATATAGCAAAGTATAAAGTATATCTCAAGCCAAAATCTTTTTTTGTTTTGGACACAGTAATGAATGCTTTTCTTTTCTTTATGACTATGTCACATTGGGTATATGGGTATATTCCCCAACTTCCTGTCCTGGAGACACAACTGAAATTGAGATGAAATGTCTTGTAAAATGGTACTAAACTCAGGAATTAAATCATAAAAATACATTCAAGTACCCTAGTAACAAAAATGTAACTTTGTGTGTATCACTGAGCTGTAGATCCTCAAGTTATCTCTGATTTTGTGCTGACACTGTCCTTCCTTTTGGAGGGTGGCTACTTTTGTTCGCCATGGTCCATGTGTGTGATGTAAAGTAGCCACCACTCCAAGGTCACTCCCATGATAGACTACAATCTCAATACAAATGAGTAAACTAAACATGAAATTGTAGTCCATCACAGGAGCAAGCTTGGAGTGGTGGCTACTTGACAACACACACAGGAACCTACGCTACACTGTGTGGATGGAGGAATCTCCCACTGGGCCAAACTTTTGTATCTTGCTAGTCGGCCACGCTGGCTCTCAAAATACTTGAACAATGCCTTCATCCAATCAGATTGTTCAGATAGTTTGGCAGCCAGTGGGGCTGACTAGCAGGATACTGAAGCTTGGGCCAGTGGGGGATTCCTCCATCCACACATTTTGGCATAGATGGAGGAATCTGTTGCACTTTTTGCATCTGACCATAGGCTAATAGAAAAAAATCTAAAGAAAATCTATTGGTGTATGGCCAGCTTTACTCCTGTCTGTTGCACTGTGCAAGATGTGCCGTGCAATTTCAAAGCCCTGACCTATGCACTCTAATTGCTGCACTCTATGCAATGTACATTTCATAGTCCTGATTGCTGCACTCTACATTTTATGCTGTAAATAATAGACATGTGCGATTGGTTTCGTTACGAATCGAAATTCGTACAAATTTTCCTGAAATTCGTAAATTTGGAAGCATCCGAAATCCGAATTGCAGTTTCCGAATTATATCCGAAATACGAAATTCCGTTAACGAATTTCGGATCCGAATTTCTTTGAAACAGGAACTAATATTACCCCTGTAAATTAGGTTGAACAACATGACAAGATTTTTTTTTTAAATACGAAATACGGATCCGCTGCTGCTTAGGGTTGCATTACAATACACAGGCAGGAAATGCGAAATTCCGTTGACGGAATTTCGTTCCGTTACGAACATTCGTTATATTGAAGTTAAAAAGCAAAGTACATTTGTTAATATTGGAGTTGATGGTAGTTTTTTTTTTAATACGAAATGCCAAGTGAATGCACAAATTACGAAGGAGTGTTCACCTGGGTCTGTGGACCCAAAGAGTAGGTCTCAAGCGCATTTTCCCTTTTTAAGATGGGGAGGGAGGCCCATAGTACCAGAGTAAAATAGATCCTTTCAGGCCGTAGAAACGCTCATCAGGTTGAGAAGAAACAAAGCAGAAGACACATAGTGCGTACCATCCAAAAATATAAAATGTATTAGATAAAAACAGGTACTCACACAATGGCAAGAAATAGCCAGCATAAAAGATTCCCACAGGGAATTCCCTCAATGTACTTGAGTTCAGCAATGCAATACAGCTCCCATCTGTCTGGCTCCACTGAAGTGATGATGTCAAATGCTCCGCCCTACATGCATTATGTCCAGGGTGACTTCGTCAGGGGTCTCTGACGAAGTCACGCTGGACGTAACGTACGTAGGAGGGCTGCTTGGAGGACTGCTCGTTTTAGTGCTCAGTAGCTCTTTTTCACTTTTTTTTGTGTCATCACTGGCACAGATCGTTTTTTTGTTTTTATATACATGTATGTGTATATATATATATTTAGTTATTAATTTTTTTAGACACAGATTTGGAATGTTCATTATTTCCTTTCCAGCATCATCTGCTGCATTAATAATGATCTGTTATTTTTATATGTGCAAACATCCCAGTACTGAAAACTGTTAAAAGTAGAATTTTAATCTTGTCTGCCTGCTTTGACATATCACTTATTATTTAGCGACAGGGGTTAGTTTGGCTTATTTTCATCCCAAACCCTTAGTGGCAAAATATGCTGGTATGGGCAAGCACAGTAGTTTTGATCTTTTATGTATGCCCCTGGCCATCCCTGCTCCGGCTGCACAGCACACTGCGTGGACCACACTACCACTGTCTCCTAATGACTACAGGAAATGCAAAGGGTATACAAAGTGCAAGTGGGCAGCATCATGTTTAAACACAGTTGGGTGTCCATCATAGGGAAACGCTAAAACCACTGTTCTTAAATAATTGGTTCAGAGGCTGAACCTTACCAATGTAATTTGCTAGATATTGCTGAAAACAAAAATGCACTATACCTAGCATTTGCTGTAGTATATTTCTGTTTACTTCTTTCCAAAATAACACCATGCACAAGTAATCATTAGGTGGGCAAGTGTGACTTTTTGCTAGGAAATATAAACACAAAGAAAAAGTATCTTGAAGAAAGGAAAATAGGTGAATTCAAAGAGTAGATAAATCACAGGTTTGCAAGATTTGCATTCTGGTGTATTTTAAGTGAAGCAGGAGGGCTTAGAGAAACACAGTTTAAGCTGTCAATGCCATGGAAACATGGTCCTTATGCATGCTACAAACTTTTATTAGGAAGGGACAAAGAAAAGCGAGTGTTAGGTTTGTAGCCAGAGGCCCACTATTCATCAGATTTTAGTTAGCTCACTTAAATATGCAGCTTATGAAATGCAAAGATGCCAACATTTAAAAAAAAATTCCAGAGGCAGCTTTTTTTGTTGTGCGTCCAACAAGCCATAGCAGGCAGGCAGTGTACTTTAATTAAGGGTGTGATTCTACAAGAGGCATTTCCACATATTGTACAATTTAATTTTAAAATACTGTATATACTGTTCATCAGTAATATTATTTATGTATCTGTTCAGCAAGCTGCAAGTTTTAGTCTGTATAGTATTTTTAAGCCTTTTACTGCCACTGGCATATGGCTTAAGTCTTCAGCAGCACCGACCTTTAAACTGACTACAGGCCGCAATAGCAGCTGGGTATCCATTTACATTTTTAGAGGAAGCTGTTGACTTTTTACTAGAAGATATCTGGGTGGTTTTAAGGATACTGCAGAAGGTGACGTCTGAACCCCTTGCCATGTGTCCCAGGCTCACTTGTCCCTTCTGGGTGCCCAGAACCTCCATGGCAGGTGTCAGGATGGAGAATGGAGGCAGATGAGCAAACATCCATTGGCTGATCTCCTGTGCGAAGAAATAACCCAGAAGCAACGAGATCTGATCACGTCTGGATTCAGTGCTGCCATTCGCTGGCTTCTGTGGCTGGTGATAAAGCTAATAGACCTTCCTTTTCTGAGTGCTGTTCTAACAACAGACCAGGACCCAGATTCACTTTGTATTGAGATTGTAGTCCATCATACACAGATCATACATAAATAAGATACCTTTTTGTTAATAGCTAGGGTACTTAAATACATTTTTAATATTTAATTCTTGAGCTTAGTGTCACTTTAAGCTTAATAAACAAGGCAAATACACGCTAAGCCTGCATAGTTATACTTTGAAGTGACTGTCGCTTCACATAACAAAAAATCAGAAAGCACCATGCAAAAGAAGATTAATAAAACATGCCTCTTCGGCCAGCAATTACTCCATTATTTGCTCGGATGTCAATTGTATTCAACATTTCTGGCTCTGTCTGATGACATGGCCTCCACTGTGTGCTGGAACTTCACCTGCCAGCCACTACATCACTACTCTATCCTATAGTGATTGAGGACTTGTTCACATCATAAACAGTGCGTTCTAGAGCGGTCAGCTGCTGGAACACACTTTATCGCATCCCAGCCGGCTTCCTGCGTTCAGGGGTAGGAGGGGGCGTGGTGGTGCATTGAAGTCAATGTCACTGCAGCCTGCCCGCAGCCCGATCGACTGCACCAGAACATGTGGCAAAACAATGCTTGCGTTCTGATCCAGTGCGATCTGAAAAAATCATACTGGCTGTGGTGCCAGTGGCTTCAATGCAGGGTGCATTGAAGTCACTGGCACCGCAGCCAGTATGAAAACAGGAAGTCGACCGGGATGTGATACAGTTGATCCCAGTAACTGACCACTCTGGAACGCACTGTTTATGGTGAATACAAGCCCTTAGCAGGCAGTGAGTGGAAGCACAGCACATAGTGGAGACCGTGGCATCTGACACACCTGGAAGTGTCAGAGACCAACAGTGCCTATAGCTCTACAAAAGAGTGAAGACTGGTGTCTGCACCTGCTAGACAGGTAAATATTACTAATCTTCTTCGGCAGAACTTTTTTTATGTAGAGACCGGGTCATTTAAAATGTTATTAAAGTCAAAAGGCTTTAAAGCAATTTCAAATGCTGAATCAAACAATTACAATGGATGCTACTCCTAGATGTTTAAAAGTTTTAGCTTCCTGCAGAATCAGCTGGTCCCCTGAGCATTGGCCCTGATATTCTGCTTTAGGGTGCAGGGTACTTTGGAGCCACCTTTGTGTGTGCTAGTAAGCTGTGTGTGTTTCCACAGACAAACAGGTACAGCAAGGCAAGGTAAGCATGTCCCCTGCTCCCTGCTTCTCCCTTCTCCAAGCTAGTAGATGGACACCTGCTGAAGCCTACTCTGTCCCTTGTAATCTTGTACTAGACAGGAAGTTCAAAGAAGCAGAGCTGAGAGTGTTAGAGCTAGCTGTTCGGAAACATGATGACTATGTGCTTGGGTAAAAATGTAAATAAATACTTTGTTTGGCAATGTATATTTGTTTGATCTGGATTAATTACTAGACATGTGCACCAGCAAAACATTTGTTATGTTTCGTTTCGTTTTGATTCGGATTTTGCTTTATTTCGTTTTTCAGAATTCCGGTCTGAAAGTCAATTCGTTTCAGAATTCGGATTCGGACAAAATTAGTTAGCGGAAATCCGTACGAAATGTCGTTTCGTTTTCGTTTCGTTCGTTCGTTGCAGCAAAGTGACATTTAAGAGGGAAAAACTATTTTTTGTTCTCAAATGTCACTTTGCTGCAATGAAATTTTGGCCAAAAAACGAAAGTTCGTCCAAAAAAAACGAATCGGAAATTCGGATTCGTTTGCATTCGTTATACCTGTAATTCGGAATTCGGATATATCCGAATTTCCGAAATTTCGTCCGTTTTTCGATTCGGAACGAAACAAATCGCACATATCTATTCATTACAGAAAAAAAAAACGTTTGATCGTTTGATACTACGTTTGGACTGAATACCTAAATTCTTGCATAAACCCAATAACACATAGACACATTGGGGGGATTCATCAGAGCTGGAGCAGAGAGAATCTGGAGCAGTTGCCTATGGCAAGCAATCAGCGTCTCTCTTCAGTTTGCTCAGGTAAGATTTGAAAATGAGAGATAGAAGCTGATAGGTTGCAGTGCAAATCTGCTCCTCCATTATGCTCACAATCAACTCAGAAAACTCGGGATGCTTTCATTTTAGAATGACACCTTAAAAACCCCACTTAAAATATATGTTTTGATGTTGGATTTCTTTTTTTTTTTTTGAACTTTAGATTTTTATTGAAGTATATAATATTTGCATTGTCAACAATAATGTTTACATCCGATTATAGCAATACATAAGGATCATCACATATACAAAAATAATATTGAGGTACCTACAATATGCTCTATCGGGCAAATAAGCATTTAGTAAGTACAAGAACTAGGATACTAAATAATTAGTCTTCTTGCTTGAGTACCATTAATCAGGAATGTACATCATAAACAAGGTACAACAGGAAAGAAG